>NW_027189251.1:255693-360693 GCF_040958095.1 Procambarus clarkii
TCAGTGAACACAAATTAACAGGTTAGGAAGAAAAAAGGATTTTTTTTTTTTTGGTATGCGCCTGTGGGTGTCAAATGGTATATAGCCATGCCCATTTAAGGGTTAAGTATTTCATCTCCTATTCTGTATCCTGTGTCTGGCCTCCTGTTTCCACTGCCTAGTTTCATTACTTTGAATTTACTCGTTGCCAAGCCCTTTTACTATGCTGCTTAGCTAGCCTACATCTGTTGAATGTGTGTGTGTGTGTGTGTGTATGTGTGTGTGTACTCACCTAGTTGTACTTACCTAGTTGTGTTTGTGGGGGTTGAGCTCTGGCTCTTTGGTCCCGTCAATCAACAGGTGTACAGATTCCTGAGCCTATCGGGCTCTATCATATCTACACTTGAAACTGTGTATGGAGTCAGCCTCCACCACATCACTTCCTAATGCATTCCATTTGTCACCACTCTGACACTAAAAAAAGTTCTTTCTAATATCTCTCTGGCTCATTTGGGCACTCAGTTTCCACCTGTGTCCCCCTGTGCGTGTGCCCCTTGTTTAAATAGCCTGTCTTTATCTACCTATCAATTCCCTTCAGAATCTTGAATGTGGTGATCATGTCCCTCTAACTCTTCTGTCTTCCAGCGAAGTGAGGTTTAATTCCCGTAGTCTCTCGTAGTAGCTCATACCTCTCAGCTCGGGTACTAGTCTGGTGGCAAACCTTTGAACCTTTTCCAGTTTAGTCTTATCCTTAACTAGATATGGACTCCATGCTGGGCTGCATACTCCCGGATTGGCCTGATATATGTGGTATACAAAGTTCTGAATGAATCTTTACACAAGTTTCTGAGTGCCGTTCGTATGTTGGCCAGCCTGGCATATGCCGCTGATGTTATCCTCTTGATATGTGCTGCAGGAGACAGGTCTGGCGTGATATCAACCCACAAGTCTTTTTCTTTCTCTGACTCCTGAAGAATTTCCTCTCCCAGATGATACCTTGTATCTGGGCCTCCTGCTCCCTACACCTATCTTCCTACATTACATTTGGTTGAGTTAAACTCTAACAACATTTGTTCGACCATTCCTTCAGCTTGTCTAGGCAAACCTCCAATCAGTTGTATATCAGGTCTTTCTATGGGCTACAGAAAATAATATGGTGTTTAACGAAGATAAGTTCCAGCTCATGCGCTACGGAAAAATTGAAAATATAAAAACAGAAACCACGTACAAAACTCAGGCAAATCATACATAGAACGAAAAGGCAATGTAAAGGATCTGGGTGTACTCCTGTCGGAAGACCTTACCTTTAAAGAACACAATAAAGTAGCCGTCACAACTGCAAGAAAAATGACAGGTTGGATAACAAGAACTTTTCACACTAGAGATGCTATACCGATGATGATACTTTTCAAAACGCTTGTGCTCTCTAGAGTGGAGTATTGCTGCACAATGACAGCCCCTTTCAAAGCTGGAGAAATTGCTGACCTGGAGAGCGTGCAGAGATCCTTTACTGCTAGAACCCACTCAGTAAAACATCTAAATTACTGGGACCAACTAAAGAGCATAAATATGTACTCCCTTGAGCGCAGGCGGGAGAGATACATAATAATTTACACGTGGAAAATAATTGAGGGGCTGGTCCCAAACCTGCACACAGAAATAACATCACATGAGACCAGGAGGCATGGCAGGATGTGCAGAATACCCCAGTTGAAAAGCAGAGGTGCAACAGGTACTCTGAGAGAGAACTCTATCAACATCAGAGGCCCGAGACTGTTCAATACGCTTCCACTACACATAAGGGGCATAACTGGCCGACCCCTCACAGTGTTCAAGAGAGAACTGGATAAGCACCTCCAAAGGATACCTGATCAACCAGGCTGTGGCTCATACGTCAGGCTGCGAGCAGCCGCGTCTAACAGCCTGGTTGATCAGTCCAGCAACCAGGAGGCCTGGTCGACGACCGGGCCGCGGGGACACTAAGCCCCGGAAGCACCTCAAGGTAACCTCAAGGTCGGTCTTCTTGAAGCCTCAAACAGTCCTCTTCTGTTTTAATCCTTCTCATAATTTTGGCATCGTCTGCAAACATTGAGAGAAATGAATCGATACCCTCCGGGATATCATTTACATATATCATAAACAAGATAGGACCAAGTACAGAGCCCTGTGGGACTCCACTGGTGACTTCACGCAAATCGGAGGTCTCACCCCTCACCGTAACTCTCTGCTTCCTATTGCTTAGATACTCCCTTATCCACTGGAGCACCTTACCAGCTACACCTGCCTGTCTCTCCAGCTTATGTACCAGCCTCTTATGCGGTACTGTGTCAAAGGCTTTCCGACAATCCAAGAAAATGCAGTCTGCCCAGCCCTCTCTTTCTTGCTTAATCTTTGTCACCTGGTCGTAGAATTCTATTAAGCCAGTCAGGCAAGATTTACCCTCCCTGAACCCATGTTGGCGATTTGTCACGAAGTCCCTTCTCTCCAGATGTGTTACCAGGTTTTTTCTCACATTCTTCACCATTACCTTGCATGGTATACAAGTCAAGGACACTGGCCAGTAGTTCAGTGCCTCTTGCCTGTCGCCCTTTTTGTATATTGGGACCACATTCGCCGTCTTCCATATTTCTGGTAGGTCTTCCGTCTACAGTGACTTACTATACACTATGGAGAGTGGCAAGCAAAGTGCCTCTGCACACTCTTTCAGTACCCATTATGAGATCCCATCTGGACCAACAGCCTTTCTAACATCCAGATCCAGCAGGTGTCTCTTGACCTCCTCTCTCGTAATTTCGAACTCTTCCAAGGCTGTCTGGTTTACCTCCCTTTCTCCAAGCACAGTGGCCTCACCTTGTTCTATTGTGAAGACCTCCTGGAATCTCTTGTTGATTTCTTCACAGACCTCTTTGTCATTCTCTGTATACCTGTCCTCGCCTGTTCTAAGTTTCAATACCTGTTCTTTCACT
Source organism: Procambarus clarkii (assembly GCF_040958095.1). NCBI lineage: Eukaryota > Metazoa > Arthropoda > Malacostraca > Decapoda > Cambaridae > Procambarus > Procambarus clarkii. Next base: position 258,639 of record NW_027189251.1, read on the forward strand.
GTTGTTTTCCTTCTGATGTGACTGTGGAGTAGCTTTGGTTCGGTCTTGGCTTTGTTTGCTATATCATTTTCAAAACTTTTCTCTGCTTCTCTTCTCACCCTGACGTACTTATTCCTGGTTCCTTATGCCTGGTTACTACACATAAGGGGCATAACTGGCCGTCCCCTCACAGTGTTCAAGAGAGAACTGGATAAGCACCTCCAAAGGATACTTGATCAACCAGGCTGTGACTCATACGTCAGGCTGCGAGCAGCCGCGTCCAACAGCCTGGTTGATCAGTCCAGCAACCAGGAGGCCTGGTCGACGACCGGGCCGCGGGGACACTAAGCCCCGGAAGCACCTCAAGGTAACCTCAAGGTAAGGCAAGGTTCTCTGGTATCTCTCTCTGCTCTCTGGTGTTCTGTTATTCCGCAAGTTCCTCCACGCCCTTTTGTTCAGTTTCTTCGCTTCCATACATGCCCTATTATACCATGGATTGTTCTGTTGCTTCTCGGATTTTTCCCTTTGGGCCGGGATGAACCTGTTTACTGCCTCCTGACACTTTAGGTAACATAGTCCTCCATACCCTGTACAGACTTGTCTCTGAGGTCTGTGTCCCAAGGTATTTCCCTTAGGAAATTTTTCATCTGTTCATAATTCCCCTTTCGGTATGCCAGCCTTTTGATTCCTAGTTATTTTTGGGGGGAGATAATTCCTAGCTCTACCAGGTACTCAAAGTTCAGTACACTGTGGTCACTCATTCCCAAGGGCGCTTCCATCTTAACTTCCCTTATATCCCACTCATTAAGGGTAAATATCAAATCAAGCATTGCTGGACCATCTTCTCATCTCATTCTTGTGTGTGTACTCACCTAATTGTACTCACCTAATTGTGCTTGCGGGGGTTGAGCTCTGGCTCTTTGGTCCCGCCTCTCAACCGTCAATCAACTGGTGTACAGATTCCTGAGCCTATTGGGCTCTATCATATCTACATTTGAAACTGTGTATGGAGTCAGCCTCCACCACATCACTTCCTAATGCATTCCATTTACTAACTACTCTGACACTGAAAAAGTTCTTTCTAACGTCTCTGTGGCTCATTTGGGTACTCAGCTTCCACCTGTGTCCCCTTGTTCGCGTCCCACCAGTGTTGAATAGTTCATCCTTGTTTACCCGGTCGATTCCCCTGAGGATTTTGTAGGTTGTGATCATGTCCCCCCTTACTCTTCTGTCTTCCAGTGTCGTAAGGTGCATTTCCCGCAGCCTTTCCTCATAAGTCATGCCTCTTAGTTCTGGGACTAGTCTAGTAGCATACCTTTGGACTTTTTCCAGCTTCGTCTTGTGCTTGACAAGGTACGGGCTCCATGCTGGGGCCGCATACTCCAGGATTGGTCTTACATATGTGGTGTACAAGATTCTGAATGATTCCTTACACAGGTTCCTGGCCGCCGTTCTGATGTTAGCCAGCCTCGCATATGCCGCAGACGTAATTCTCTTTATGTGGGCTTCAGGAGACAGGTTTGGTGTGATATCAACTCCTAGATCTTTCTCTCTGTCTGTTTCATTAAGTACTTCATCTCCTATTCTGTATCCTGTGCCTGGCCTCCTGTTTCCACTGCCTAGTTTCATTACTTTGCATTTACTCGGATTGAACTTCAACAGCCATTTGTTGGACCATTCACCCAGTCTATCCAGGTCATCTTGTAGCCTCCTACTATCATCCTCTGTTTCAATCCTCCTCATAATTTTTGCATCGTCGGCAAACATTGAGAGGAACGAATTTATACCCTCTGGGAGATCATTTACATATACCAGAAACAGTATAGTATAGTATAGTATAACAGAAACAGTGTGTGTGTATGTATGTGTGTGTGTGTGTGTGTGTGTGTGTGTGTGTGTGTGTGTGTGTGTGTGTGTGTGTGTGTGTGTGTGTGTGTGTGTATGGGTGTGTGTGTGTGTGTGTGTGTGTGTACTCACCTATTTGTGCTCTCTCTCTCTCTCTCTCTCTCTCTCTCCCTCCCTCTCCCTCTCCCTCTCTCTCTCTCTCTCTCCCTCTCTCTCTCTCTCTCTCTCTCTCTCTCTCTCTCTCTCTCTCTCTCTCTCTCACTCTCTCTCTCTCAGCACCCACATATGTGTTGTATGTGGATGCTGAAGTTCAGTTTCTTGTCTATCTATAGGTCAGGGAACTTTCCATAATTTTTGTTCTAATGTTAACATTGTTTATCTGAAATTGAATTTGGTTTGAAGATTTACTTCCAAATAAAATGTAGTCGGTCTGTTCTATGTTTAGTGGGAGTTTGTTGGTTTACATCCATGAGTGGACTTTTTAACTTTGTTATTTACACTATTATTTAGTGCGTTTGGGTTGGGGTCTGAATAGATGAAGGTAGTATCGTCAGCACTTATCTTTACACTTACTGGAAGTATCTAAGTATCAGCTGAAGTATCTTGACACTGGAGTTAAACTTTAGTAGATATTTTCTGGACCATTCTTTCAGTTTCGCAGGCCAACGAAGATGGAATTCACATGAAAAGGATTCTTTGTCCATCACTAATAATGTTGTGTTTTCTCTGTCTAGTTTCAGACACGGTCATGTTCGAATTGTGTCTTAGATAGTTACGCGTAATTAAGGATGATAGAAAATCACTTACAATTAATGCATCAAGTTTGGAGACTTGTACACATTTTAGTGTAAGAAGTTTAATTTAGTTCATTTATTATGCACCCCATACCCACCTTGTGGGCGGTAGTGGAAAGGGTTGCAGAGGCACATAATGGGCTCAGGGACTGAACCCCACAATTCATTTCTTTTAGCTAAGCAAGTTATAATCATGATGAGCTAGTTACAAAATTCAGTATAAGTCGTCACATCAACAATGGGTTCGAGATCGACCACAAGTACAGTTTCTAAATTAAGCAACTGACATAGTGTAAGAAGCAAGGCAAATAGTTCTGTCTGATGGGCAGAGGCAACTGCACTTGCAGCTGCACCCGTGGGGGCGGTGTAGGAAAACATCAGTGTATATGATTTGAGAGAGAGAATGATATGTGGATAGAGCATCAATATGGCGTAAGGTATTGGGTTTTGCCTCAAGACGAAGCATAATAAAGAGCCCGAATATCTGGGGAAAAATTACATTAAAAATTGTCCACGTGATACATATATAATCACGATTTAAACATTTCAGTTGTATTAATTGAATATATATCATTAGGAAGTTTTGTTTATCTGGGTAAGTTGTCAGCTTATATTAACTAATAGCTAGTGTGGCTTGTATACTGGGTACATCCGGTCTCTTACCCTAGACCGTGGCGGTAACTTTATGGTCAGAAAGCCACAAATATTTACAATGGGGCTCGGTCAGTCAATATGATTCCATTGACATCACTCAACTTATGTATTCTGCTCTCGTATTGACAATTTGAATGATATCAAGAACATTTTGAATATCCTCTGACATAGACGGTGCTGTAGTTGATTGTTGATCATGACCTGTCTAGTGGGTCGAGACTGGTCTCATTAGCATCTCTCAGATTGGTGGAACGAAATTCTTGCTGCAAGAATATGTGTTCTCAGAGCTAACGAGGGAAACTAAAATACATATTTCCTAAATAAATACTTTAATTACAAATATTTGAAAATATATGATATGTCTCTGAATCTTTGATGATACAGAACATATTGTGGTTTATAATTAAGTTCTTAATAGTGATCCTATCCGGCATCATAATTTACATACATATCTACTTTTGTTTTTAAATTTCTTTATTATGTACCCCATACCCATCCCGTGGGCGGTGGTGTAAAGAATTACAGAGGCACATAATCGGTTCAGGAACTGAACCCCCTAGTTCGTTTAGCTAAGCAAATAACAATCTTTTGATGCTAGTTACAAAATTATTAATGTTATATATATACATGTACACATGCTCATGCATACATGTACATATACTTACGTATACATATATACATACACATATATATTTAATCACCCACACAAATACACACATCAATAATCTTTTGTGCCACAAGTGATTCAACAAGAGGCTCACAACAGTCACTATACAAGGCACTTTACATCTATGATGAGTCACACAGTTACTAGTCTTGCTGCACACCCACCCAACTGGGCGGCAGCTTTACAGTCATGTGCATGCATTACCTACAGTAAGCATATTTTGGATACTTCGCTAAAATTTCGGGCAGCACATCATTATGAATGAAGTACTTACACATTTCTTGGAAACCATTGATGGTGTTATCTCTAAATTCCGTGATTTTTTCACATTCCATTAAATAATGACGCAAAGTATGCGAATAGTTCTGCTGACAGAGTTTATATTTAGTCAAATCTACATCAGCAGATGTTACAAACTCCCAGAGGTACTTGTAGCCGAGCCTAAGCCTAGCAGTGGTAACATCTAGAAGTCTGCTAACCTTATTAGATGACTCATAGACGTGCGGTTCTTCCTGCATAATAGAATGATGATAGATTGAGTAACTGGTGTGAATTTTGCTTTGCCTCAAGTCTCCGAAATTTAGTTTGTGTTCCCGGAATATTACTGCCTTCAAGCTGCTCAAAAGCAGTTCAAGTTGGTAATTAATTCCCTCTTTACGATCAAAAGTCTTGGTCAACTCATCAGTTCTATCATGCATTCGGAGACCAATATGGGAAGGAATCCATAGGAGACAAACTCTGACTCCATCATTGATTATTTCATTATATCTGTGTCTAGCTTCAGAGATAAGCACGTCACAGTTATGCCTGTTGTGGATTAAAATGACTACATTTTTATGTTAATTTCTTTTTGTAAATGATGATGATGAAGTTCAATAAATATAAGTAAGTAATTATCAAAGAAGGCACCAAGCCAGGAAGGATATGTAGCAACATCAAATAAAGGTATTATTGAAACTTTATAGGAAAACGTTAAATCCTAAATATATCTTTATTCCTATACCTGAAATATTGTGTACTTTCCTCTCCCCATCGTACTTCTGCACCTGCTGGCAAGTGGTGCAGTGCGATGTGCAGGTGGTGTTCATTACTAGGTGAGCTGGCAGGTGGTGTTCACTGCTAGATGAACTGCTGTTCACCTAGCAGTAATTAGGTACCTGGGAGGTAGTTAATTGTTATGGGGATGTATATCCAGAGGCACTGTATACAATGTTCACAATAGAACAATGTATAATCATTTTATGGTATACAACACATTGAGAAGGAATGAAGGTTAGATCCGAAAATTTAGTTTTTAATACACTATATTACATACAAAATTTAGTTTATAATACAAATATATTTTATGTTTCCGATTTTCTGATGATATAAAAGATATCATATATATAGGGGTCCCAGTAGTACAGTCGTGTTCGTTCTCGACGCACAATCGAGAATTCCGTGTTCGAATCCTGGGCGGGACAGAAATGGTTGGGTACATTTCCTTTCACATAATACGACTGTTCACGTAGCAGTTATTAGGTACTGAGGAATTAGTCAGCTTGTTGTGGGGATGCATCCTGGGCGGGTCAGTAATTCGACCTTAGGAATGACCTTGATAAAAGCCTACCGTGTATGAATATACTGTGGCTTCCTGTTCCCCAAAACAATGAATTATTATAATATTATGGTTTATAATTAAGTTCTTATGACGATCCTGCGTCATAATTAACATAAGTCTATCTTTACCTCAACATTTAATAAGCTAATTTCTGTCTGTATATGATGATGATCATATACAATTAAGGTAGCACTGCAACTTTATAGGAAATTGCTAAATCCAAAATATATCTTGGTTCTTATACTTGAGATATTGTTACAGTAAACGTTTGAAAACAAAGTTTATATCTGTATTTAAAATATAAAACATTTTGCGTTTATCAACGCATCTCTCTGAATTACAATTTTTTCTGAATTGTGAAGCCTGTATTGCCAATTTCAATTTCTTTCTTTATTATGCACCCCATACCCATCCCGTGGGCGGTGGTGTAAAGGATTACAGAGGCACATAATCGGTTCAGGAACTGAACCCTCTAGTTCGTTTAATTAAGCAAATAACAATATTTGACGCTAGTATTGCCCGCCTGGCAGAACACTGATGCATTGGAAGTTTTCATGTGTCCGGACACCGGCGATGGTGTGGTATTGGCTATTTATTTAACCATATCTTGGCTTTCATTTAAGATATATTTTACTTGAGATGTAGTCACATTATCGTCTACATCTGTGTTTATGCTGACATATAGACCTTTGATGTTACTTTGCACATATGCAAATGAATTACACAATTAATTCACTTGTTTGCAGGTCTTCACACTCCCTGAGATAGCCATCACGTAACTATAAAAAGGCATATATCTTCACTTTCACTTCAGTTATATTTATGCTAAAGTATTAACATGCAGCTTATATTTTTATCATTATTATGACTGTCGGAAAATCCGACACCATTTAATAATCATACAGATAATAGCTGTATTGTATAAACAAGTTACCCATAGAAAACGTAACTTGTAGTGGAATTACCGTCTAAAGAAAACGGGATATCATCACCACATACTATTATAATTCACCAGCTATTCTGCTGGGAATTATTCTTAAATACATAAGTCTTTGGACTTTACCATCATAAAAACATCTTATATAAATTAACTTAATTATCAATATTAAAGTAGAGTAAATGTGACCCTTCTATCACGTTCTGAAATCTGGACAATGTAAGCCAGGCGTCAGAGGGAGGAAGGAGGGCAGCCATTGTTGTGTCACCTCCGAGACGTGTGGAGCAAATTCGGCTCCTATCATATCTGGACAATGTCGGCCAGTAACGTCAATAGTATGGAGTGTTAAACAGCCATTGTTTATACTAGACCAGAGGCTCACAGGAGCAAATACGGCTCCTGTTAATTTTACTTGGACGTAGTGTTATGGAAACCAGAAGTGTACCATTATCAACACGCTGTCTACAAATTCAAGTTAAGTGTCTATCCGAAACCCGTTTATCATTCATTTATGGCCATTAATGTCAGGATATAGGGTGAACCATTTAGATCACGAAATCGCCTCAAACTAAAGGTAATTAAGGCAGGTCTTTATTGTTCCATGTACTGTATAGTGTTTTCTCTGATATAGCTTGTCATATATAGGATTCTGGCTTCACAGCTAGCGCACTTTTGACAGGTCAAGACGAGGAAGAGTTTGTGCACCAGTTACTGGGTGATGGAAGCTACCTCAAAGAGGATAATTTGGTGTCTACACCCTAGTTATACCTGGTGGACTAGCCTGCTGTACTATAAGATAAGGAACCTCTTCAATGTATGTAGTTAATTCTGTAGTTTGATTGGCTGCACATATATAAATTTAATAAACCCCCCTAATGTGTAGAGGATCGATTTGTGAGATTGAGATTATTGCAGAAATACAGTCCACTTATCATTATACAAATTGCTATTGAAGTATATAAATTAACGTAAATATAAATTCTATATATATTCATATAAATTAAATAAATATAAATCTCACAGGTCGGTTCCCACATTATTTGGTCATCTTCGAACCGGATGACGGATTATTTGATCCCTTGAACCCACATTTGGTCATCTTAGTACCGGATGAACCAGTTAACCAGTGGATTCATTAAATATACTAGTGCAGTGTTATTTAAACAAAGGCCAGCAGTCAAGACGGCCGCGTAGCCTCGAGGGAGCTCAGGAGCCTCCCCTCAGCCCAGTTCAGCTTCGTCAGCGGTTTCATGCACACCCACAGATATTTGGTGGCGTGTTATTTCGTGAAATGACAGCGCTAATATAGAAGCCAGCCAAATTAGTGGCTGTGTCCTCGCAAGATTGTTCACGGATTTCGTGGTGTTACATTTCGCGAGAGATTATCCACGAATTTTGTGGACTTTATTTCGCGAGGTCACTAATAATATTTAATACTTCTTGATAATATTATAAGTTTCATAGAGGCTAATTAAGAGGCTATTATCAATAATTGTGTATATTATTTCTCCAAAATAGAGAATTATTTAATATATATTGCACTAGTGATCACAGTATAATATTTACTAATTGCCAACCCACAACAGGGTAGGATATTACCACTGACTAGTTGAACTATTATTGCTCATCCTAGTCCCATTATTACCATAGTCAGTTGTACTATATTGAACAACCTAACACCATTAATGAATGGTGCAGACCCTATTTTGGGTGTAATTTTTATCAACTCGAATTGAGTTGTATATATAATAATTTACTTATGATCATTACACCTTTGAGTGATTAATTAGTGTCTCTTCCATCCTAGGGTGATATAGAGGAGCTAACCTAAAGGTAGTTCCAGTGACACTGGTTTATCACTCAAATCATTAGTGTGTATGATTGTATATATATAATGTGTATTAATTTTAAGTGCTAACCTCTAGTAGAGGTAGGATTATTGCCTAGTGAGTTCCGAATTTACCCTAGGCTACCATTAGTGTTTGTTCAGTATTATGAGCAGCCCAAGTACAAGTCCCACAAGGCTTCACCAACGAACCAGTATGGATAATGCAGGGAGAATGAAAAGAACCCTTGCAGGTCTTAAAGGCCACTTAACAAGACAGATCAAGAAATGTGAAGATTTGTCACAACAATCTCAAGTTGATTATGCTGAACTGGAAAGCTATTATCAAGCAGCTGCAGGTAAATTTGAGCAAATCAAATGCCAAATGGCTGTCCTTGTGGGGACAGACTACTACCATCAATTCATTGGTAGCCCTACTAAATATCAGGGCATAACCATGTTAAACTCTGCAGGAGATAAATTACTCTCAGGCCCAGTATCAAGCCTGAGGAGACCTATGCCTGCAGATAAACAATACCAATAGAAATCTAAATTTGTCAGCTGATTATATTTCTCCAGTAGCATTATACTAAGGAGATTACAGCTGACTATACCAACAGAGGTTGATGTTAGTATCATCATTTAAAGCTGGAGATGATTTCATGAGGCCTCAGTGGCAAATCAGTGAACAGTAGCCTAAAACAGCTACAAGTCACTGCGACCAATGTCACTGAACCCACTGCAGTCTCAGAACCATACTTTACTTTAATGATGAGCTATTCAATCTTCTGAATCAATTAACTAAATTAAACCCCAATAAATCTGATGACTGATTTGATACATTTATTATTTAATCAAGATGTATTCCATGGGCCTCAGTGTTTATATATCAGTGACCAGTTACCTGAAGAAACTTCAAGTTATATCTAATGTCACTGATCTCACTGCAGTCCCTGAATCATACTTGACTGTAGTACTTGATCACATCCAGTCTTCTGGGTTAAATAATATGTAATAAGGCTTGAATATTAGCCTTTCAAGAGTTGACAGGGAAATGAAATCGCATTAGACTTCTAACCCCTGCAACTCTAGTACGGGACATCCGTCCTGTACGAACAGACGCACAAATGTGTGATTAATCTAATAATTCGAAGGAGGAGTATCGGTGTTCGTCTGTTCTAAATAGGACTTCGACCCGTGAGCAGCCCCCTGGGGAATTATGTCGGAAAATCCGACACCATTTAATAATCATACAGATAATAGCTGTATTGTATAAACAAGTTACCCATAGAAAACGTAACTTGTAGTGGAATTACCGTCTAAAGAAAACGGGATATCATCACCACATACTATTATAATTCACCAGGTATTCTGCTGGGAATTATTCTTAAATACATAAGTCTTTGGACTTTACCATCATAAAAACATCTTATATAAATTAACTTAATTATCAATATTAAAGTAGAGTAAATGTGACCCTTCTATCACGTTCTGAAATCTGGACAATGTAAGCCAGGCGTCAGAGGGAGGAAGGAGGGCAGCCATTGTTGTGTCACCTCCGAGACATGTGGAGCAAATTCGGCTCCTATCATATCTGGACAATGTCGGCCAGTAACGTCAATAGTATGGAGTGTTAAACAGCCATTGTTTATACTAGACCAGAGGCTCACAGGAGCAAATACGGCTCCTGTTAATTTTACTTGGATGTAGTGTTATGGAAACCAGAAGTGTACCATTATCAACACGCTGTCTACAAATTCAAGTTAAGTGTCTATCCGAAACCCGTTTATCATTCATTTATGGCCATTAATGTCAGGATATAGGGTGAACCATTTAGATCACGAAATCGCCTCAAACTAAAGGTAATTAAGGCAGGTCTTTATTGTTCCATGTACTGTATAGTGTTTTCTCTGATATAGCTTGTCATATATAGGATTCTGGCTTCACAGCTAGCGCACTTTTGACAGGTCAAGACGAGGAAGAGTTTGTGCACCAGTTACTGGGTGATGGAAGCTACCTCAAAGAGGATAATTTGGTGTCTACACCCTAGTTATACCTGGTGGACTAGCCTGCTGTACTATAAGATAAGGAACCTCTTCAATGTATGTAGTTAATTCTGTAGTTTGATTGGCTGCACATATATAAATTTAATAAACCCCCCTAATGTGTAGAGGATCGATTTGTGAGATTGAGATTATTGCAGAAATACAGTCCACTTATCATTATACAAATTGCTATTGAAGTATATAAATTAACGTAAATATAAATTCTATATATATTCATATAAATTAAATAAATATAAATCTCACAGGTCGGTTCCCACATTATTTGGTCATCTTCGAACCGGATGACGGATTATTTGATCCCTTGAACCCACATTTGGTCATCTTAGTACCGGATGAACCAGTTAACCAGTGGATTCATTAAATATACTAGTGCAGTGTTATTTAAACAAAGGCCAGCAGTCAAGACGGCAGCGTAGCCTCGAGGGAGCTCAGGAGCCTCCCCTCAGCCCAGTTCAGCTTCGTCAGCGGTTTCATGCACACCCACAGATATTTGGTGGCGTGTTATTTCGTGAAATGACAGCGCTAATATAGAAGCCAGCCAAATTAGTGGCTGTGTCCTCGCAAGATTGTTCACGGATTTCGTGGTGTTACATTTCGCGAGAGATTATCCACGAATTTTGTGGACTTTATTTCGCGAGGTCACTAATAATATTTAATACTTCTTGATAATATTATAAGTTTCATAGAGGCTAATTAAGAGGCTATTATCAATAATTGTGTATATTATTTCTCCAAAATAGAGAATTATTTAATATATATTGCACTAGTGATCACAGTATAATATTTACTAATTGCCAACCCACAACAGGGTAGGATATTACCACTGACTAGTTGAACTATTATTGCTCATCCTAGTCCCATTATTACCATAGTCAGTTGTACTATATTGAACAACCTAACACCATTAATGAATGGTGCAGACCCTATTTTGGGTGTAATTTTTATCAACTCGAATTGAGTTGTATATATAATAATTTACTTATGATCATTACACCTTTGAGTGATTAATTAGTGTCTCTTCCATCCTAGGGTGATATAGAGGAGCTAACCTAAAGGTAGTTCCAGTGACACTGGTTTATCACTCAAATCATTAGTGTGTATGATTGTATATATATAATGTGTATTAATTTTAAGTGCTAACCTCTAGTAGAGGTAGGATTATTGCCTAGTGAGTTCCGAATTTACCCTAGGCTACCATTAGTGTTTGTTCAGTATTATGAGCAGCCCAAGTACAAGTCCCACAAGGCTTCACCAACGAACCAGTATGGATAATGCAGGGAGAATGAAAAGAACCCTTGCAGGTCTTAAAGGCCACTTAACAAGACAGATCAAGAAATGTGAAGATTTGTCACAACAATCTCAAGTTGATTATGCTGAACTGGAAAGCTATTATCAAGCAGCTGCAGGTAAATTTGAGCAAATCAAATGCCAAATGGCTGTCCTTGTGGGGACAGACTACTACCATCAATTCATTGGTAGCCCTACTAAATATCAGGGCATAACCATGTTAAACTCTGCAGGAGGTAAATTACTCTCAGGCCCAGTATCAAGCCTGAGGAGACCTATGCCTGCAGATAAACAATACCAATAGAAATCTAAATTTGTCAGCTGATTATATTTCTCCAGTAGCATTATACTAAGGAGATTACAGCTGACTATACCAACAGAGGTTGATGTTAGTATCATCATTTAAAGCTGGAGATGATTTCATGAGGCCTCAGTGGCAAATCAGTGAACAGTAGCCTAAAACAGCTACAAGTCACTGCGACCAATGTCACTGAACCCACTGCAGTCTCAGAACCATACTTTACTTTAATGATGAGCTATTCAATCTTCTGAATCAATTAACTAAATTAAACCCCAATAAATCTGATGACTGATTTGATACATTTATTATTTAATCAAGATGTATTCCATGGGCCTCAGTGTTTATATATCAGTGACCAGTTACCTGAAGAAACTTCAAGTTATATCTAATGTCACTGATCTCACTGCAGTCCCTGAATCATACTTGACTGTAGTACTTGATCACATCCAGTCTTCTGGGTTAAATAATATGTAATAAGGCTTGAATATTAGCCTTTCAAGAGTTGACAGGGAAATGAAATCGCATTAGACTTCTAACCCCTGCAACTCTAGTACGGGACATCCGTCCTGTACGAACAGACGCACAAATGTGTGATTAATCTAATAATTCGAAGGAGGAGTATCGGTGTTCGTCTGTTCTAAATAGGACTTCGACCCGTGAGCAGCCCCCTGGGGAATTATGTCGGAAAATCCGACACCATTTAATAATCATACAGATAATAGCTGTATTGTATAAACAAGTTACCCATAGAAAACGTAACTTGTAGTGGAATTACCGTCTAAAGAAAACGGGATATCATCACCACATACTATTATAATTCACCAGCTATTCTGCTGGGAATTATTCTTAAATACATAAGTCTTTGGACTTTACCATCATAAAAACATCTTATATAAATTAACTTAATTATCAATATTAAAGTAGAGTAAATGTGACCCTTCTATCACGTTCTGAAATCTGGACAATGTAAGCCAGGCGTCAGAGGGAGGAAGGAGGGCAGCCATTGTTGTGTCACCTCCGAGACATGTGGAGCAAATTCGGCTCCTATCATATCTGGACAATGTCGGCCAGTAACGTCAATAGTATGGAGTGTTAAACAGCCATTGTTTATACTAGACCAGAGGCTCACAGGAGCAAATACGGCTCCTGTTAATTTTACTTGGATGTAGTGTTATGGAAACCAGAAGTGTACCATTATCAACACGCTGTCTACAAATTCAAGTTAAGTGTCTATCCGAAACCCGTTTATCATTCATTTATGGCCATTAATGTCAGGATATAGGGTGATCCCCTTAGATCACGAAATCGCCTCAAACTAAAGGTAATTAAGGCAGGTCTTTATTGTTCCATGTACTGTATAGTGTTTTCTCTGATATAGCTTGTCATATATAGGATTCTGGCTTCACAGCTAGCGCACTTTTGACAGGTCAAGACGAGGAAGAGTTTGTGCACCAGTTACTGGGTGATGGAAGCTACCTCAAAGAGGATAATTTGGTGTCTACACCCTAGTTATACCTGGTGGACTAGCCTGCTGTACTATAAGATAAGGAACCTCTTCAATGTATGTAGTTAATTCTGTAGTTTGATTGGCTGCACATATATAAATTTAATAAACCCCCCTAATGTGTAGAGGATCGATTTGTGAGATTGAGATTATTGCAGAAATACAGTCCACTTATCATTATACAAATTGCTATCGAAGTATATAAATTAACGTAAATATAAATTCTATATATATTCATATAAATTAAATAAATATAAATCTCACAGGTCGGTTCCCACAATGACATAGAAAACTTCGTTTATTACAATATTTAGATTAAATTAACATTGATCTTCGAAAGATCATAGTTCCCATGGATAGGGAGAGCGTCGGCCAAGAAACCTTGTTTGATATATGAATATCTTTCTTGTCTAATAAGATATAATCTCTGTGATGGATTCACAAAAACTTTTATCTCTGCATTTTTGATAATATATACAAATATGAGTTTTATTTGTGAATCTCTATTAATTAAGCAATATATCAGAGAGCGTGTAGGGTTCGGTGTTCTATGAACGAAAAGGACATGAGTAGTTTAAGTAGCGAACGCATACAAACAAATAACGTTAGTATCTGTATAACAAAATTATTGTCCTGTGGAGTTGATTTACTTACAGACATATTTTTATAAATAAATATTAAATTTTTTTGGCTATTTATGAAAGATATTATTACAAACACCCAGTCTACTTGTTAATATCATTAATTATATTAGCGACAATTTGAGCAAAGAAGTGCGACGACTGGATCACTGTGTTACAGGAGGCTGATATGACAGCAAACACTCTCCAGGCGACCATATATCTTGGATAAGTCGCTCCTCAATTTTGTCGCTTGGACCGTCGACTTCCTATGACGTCACCTGCTACATATTTACTTCGAATTTCGATATGAAATTACATTATTTCCGAGTAAAAATAGGTTTGATCGTGTTCTACGTGCAGCACCAACATTACAGTAAGTACATATACCATATTTCTTAATTACTTACGTAATGCTAGGAAGATTTGGGTACATTTGGGTACATTTGGGTAATTCTACGGACTCACTGAGCGCTACTATAAAAACATATGTATCTTCACTTGAGCTATAAATATGTCTATTGTAATGTATTTAAAATGAAACTCTTATTTCTATCTTGCTTAAGACATATAAAACATTTGTGTTTGTTAACGAATTTACGTGGAATAAACATTGATCTGAGAGAGAGTTGCTCTGTCGTTCAGTCTGTATGGGGTGGGAGCTCCGTAATTTTTAAAATACATGTATCTTCATTAGGACTTTAAATATGTCTATGGTAAAGTGTTTAAAGTGAAGCTTATATGTCTGCCTTTCTTGAGACATATAAAACATATATGTTTATTAACGAATTCACGTGAAATAAACATTGTTCTGAGAGAGTTGCTCGGTCGATCAATCTGTCCGGGGTCGGAGCTCGGCTATTATAAAAGTACACGTATCTTCACTTTATATTTAAATATGCCCATGGTAAGGTATTTAGAATGAAGCTTATATTTATATCTTTCTTGTGACATATAAAACTCTTACGTTTATTAAGGAATCTGTGTGAAATAGGCATGGTTCTGAGATGAATGCTGCGGTTTTCGAACTCGACGAGCGATGAAAACTGCCCCTTTTTTAAAACTACAAATATCTCGGTTTTATTTAAAATATTTGTCTGGTAGAGGTTTAACATATAGATCGCGTTTTTGTCTTTCTTCTGACTAATAAATAATTTTGGTTTAATAAGTCATCAAGATGTTTTCAACAATATTCTTTCGGCGTTCGTCTTTTCCAATATGGGCGACCCTTTTGGAAACGCGATACTTGGGTTAACCCATCCCATAGTTGGGCCTGTTTCCATTATGGTTCGGAACAGTCTCTAACATTCTGAAACCTATTTTGTTTGCTGATGACACAACCCTCATCTACTCTAACCCCAACCCACATACACTAAATGATGTTGTTATTAATGAACTAAAAAGAGTCCACTTATGGATGTCAACCAATAAACTAACACTTAACATAGAAAAGACCTACTACATTTTATTTGGAAGCCAATCTACAAATGCAATTCAGCTTCAGATAGATAATATAAACATTAGCAATAAAAATGATGGAAAGTTTCTTGGCCTATTCCTAGACAAGAGACTCAACTTCAGCACCCACATACAACACATAACTAAGAAAGTCTCTAAAACAGTTGGGATACTCTCCAAAATCAGATATTATGTACTTAACTCTGCTCTCAACTCTCTATATTGTGCACTAATCTATCCCTATCTTAATTATGGTATCTGTGCATGGGGTTCAACCACTCCAAACCACCTCAAGTCCATCATCACCCAGCAAAAATCTTCTATCAGAATAATAACAAATTCTGCTTTCAGACAACACTCAGCCCCCTTGTTTAACTCCTTTAACATGCTAAACATAATCTCACTCCATTAATTTTCTTGTGTCAATTACATTTACAAAACCCTGTTCTTAAACGCAAATCCTGCTCTGAAACTTTCCCTGGACAGATGTAATAGGACCCATTATCTCCACACCAGAAATAAATATCTCTTTGATATCCCCAGAGTCAAACTTAATCTGTGTAAACACTCTATGCAAATAAAGGGACCCAGTTTATGGAACTCACTCCCTAATGAATTGAAAAGCTGTCCAACTTTTGCGTCATTCTAAAACAAAACTAAAAAGTACCCGTCTCATCTGCATAGTTTTTTTTACCTTGTTGCTTTAAAATTACACTGTATCTATTGCTACCCAATCTCCCTATCTTTATGTACCCAATCCAAACATCTTTACCATTGTGATCATTGCTGTCTTCTTAGATGTGCTATCAATCTCCTGTACGGTGTCTGTTAATCTTGTTTAAATTACCAATCAAGTTGTCAATGTAATCAACCAGAGCTTTAATATACTTACTATTCTCTCTCATCTCATTTTTTTTTCTTGCAATGTATCTGTTATCATTTTATTAATTCTGCTAGAATTTACCTACTTAAAATTATCAGTTAGATTAAGGACCTGCCCGAAATGCTGCGCGTACTAGTGGCTTTACAAGATTGCAAATACCATGCTATGTATTCTCTCTAACCCAATGTACCTTCTTGTATATAAATAAATAAATAAATAAATAAATAAATAAATAAATAAAAAAATATTAATTCATTGACTTGCATTCACTATGCAGTTATATATTTTTCAAGAATTTAAAATGGGTTATGAAAATACACACATTGGTACATTATTGCAAAGGCACTATACTATATACATATATATATATATATGTGTGTATATCACGAAAATAAACACGTGATTTAAGAATGTGACAATGTCAGACCACGGAGGAAAATGAAACAGGAATTTCCTTAAGTACTTTCGTATATTAAATACATCTTCAGAAGGAAGGAAATACATTCCTTCTGAAGATGTATTTAATATACGAAAGTACTTAAGGAAATTCCTGTTTCATTTTCCTCCGTGGTCTGACATTGTCACATATATATATATATATATATATATATATATATATATATATATATATATATATATATATATATATATATGTCGTACCTAGTAGCCAGAACGCACTTTTCAGCCTACTATGCAAGGCCCAATTTGCCTAATAAGCCAAGTTTTCATGAATTAATGTTTTTTCGACTACCTAACCTACCTAACTTAACCTAACCTAACTTTTTCTGCTACCTAACCTAACCTAACCTATAAAGATAGGCTAGGTTAGGTTAGGTAGGGTTGGTTAGGTTCGGTCATATATCTACGTTAATTTTAACTCCACTAAAAAAAATGACCTCATATATAATGAAATGGGTAGCTTTATCATTTCATAAGAAAAAAAATAGAGAAAATATATTAATTCAGGAAAACTTGGCTTATTAGGCAAATCGGGCCTTGCATAGTAGGCTGAGAAGTGCGTTCTGGCTACTAGGTACGACATATATATATATATATATATATATATATATATATATGTTGTACCTAGTAGCCAGAACGCACTTTTTGGCCTATTATTCAAGGCCCGATTTGCCTAATAAGCCAAGTTTTCCTGAATTAATATATTTTCTCTAATTTTTTTCTTATGAAATGATAAAGCTACCCATTTCATTATGAGGTAAATTTTTTTTTATTGGAGTTAAAATTACCGTAGATATACGACCGAAACTAACCAACCCTACCTAACCTAACCTAACCTATCTTTATAGGTTAGGTTAGGTAGCCGAAAAAGTTAGGTTAGGTTAGGTTAGGTAGGTTAGGTAATCGAAAAACAATTAATTCATGAAAACTTGGCTTATTAGGCAAATCGGGCCTTGCATAGTAGGCTGAAAAGTGCATTCTGGCTACTAGGTACGACATATATATATATATATATATATATATATATAACTGAAAACTCACACCCCAGAAGTGACTCGAACCCATACTCCCAGGAGCGACGCAACTGGTATGTACAAGACGCCTTAATCCACTTGACCATCACGACCGGACATAATGAGGTGATAGCCGAGGCTATTTGAACCACCCCACCGCCGGCACTCGGATAGTAATCTTGGGCATAGCATTTTACCAAATCACCTCATTCTTTGGGGAACACGTGAGGAACACAAATGCGAACAAGCCTGAATGGTCCCCAGGACAATATGCAACTGAAAACTCACACCCCAGAAGTGACTCGAACCCATACTCCCAGGAGCGACGCAACTGGTATGTACAAGACGCCTTAATCCACTTGACCATCACGACCGGACATAATGAGGTGATAGCCGAGGCTATTTGAACCACCCCACCGCCGGCACTCGGATAGTAATCTTGGGCATAGCATTTTACCAAATCACCTCATTCTTTGGGGAACACGTGAGGAACACAAATGCGAACAAGCCTGAATGGTCCCCAGGACAATATGCAACTGAAAACTCACACCCCAGAAGTGACTCGAACCCATACTCCCAGGAGCGACGCAACTGGTATGTACAAGACGCCTTAATCCACTTGACCATCACGACCGGACATAATGAGGTGATAGCCGAGGCTATTTGAACCACCCCACCGCCGGCACTCGGATAGCGTCGCTCCTGGGAGTATGGGTTCGAGTCACTTCTGGGGTGTGAGTTTTCAGTTGCATATTGTCCTGGGGACCATTCAGGCTTGTTCGCATTTGTGTTCCTCACGTGTTCCCCAAAGAATGAGGTGATTTGGTAAAATGCTATGCCCAAGATTACTATCCGAGTGCCGGCGGTGGGGTGGTTCAAATAGCCTCGGCTATCACCTCATTATGTCCGGTCGTGATGGTCAAGTGGATTAAGGCGTCTTGTACATACCAGTTGCGTCGCTCCTGGGAGTATGGGTTCGAGTCACTTCTGGGGTGTGAGTTTTCAGTTGCATATTGTCCTGGGGACCATTCAGGCTTGTTCGCATATATATATATATATATATATATATATATATATATATATATATATATATATATATATATATATATATATATATATAGGTGGGTCTTGTGGGTAAAGTCTTGAGGTGGGTAAAATATAGTTGTGCATTAATTGGCTGTTGATTGCTGGTGTTGACTTTTTAATGTGTAGTGCCTCGTAAACGTCAAGCCGCCTGCTATCGCTGTATCTATCGATGATTTCTGTGTTGTTCCTTAATGGAGCCCTGTTGCTTATGCATCGTTAAACGCCTAGAAAGAGATGTGTTGTCTTGCCTATATACTGTTTTTTTTTGGAGCTTACAGTCCCCAAGAGGGCATTTGAAGGCATAGACGACGTTGGTCTCTTTTAAAGCGTTCTGCTTTGTGTCTGGAGAGTTTCTCATGAGTAGGCTGGCCGTTTTTCTGGTTTTATAGTAAATCGTCAGTTGTATCCTCTGATTTTTGTCTGTAGGGATAACGTTTCTATTAACAATATCTTTCAGGACCCTTTCCTCCGTTTTATGAGCTGTGGAAAAGAAGTTCCTGTAAAATAGTCTAATAGGGGGTATAGGTGTTGTGTTAGTTGTCTCTTCAGAGGTTGCATGGTGTTTCACTTTCCTTCTTATGATGTCTTCGACGAAACCATTGGAGAAGCCGTTGTTGACTAGTATATATATATATATATATATATATATATATATATATATATATATATATATATATATATATATATATATATATATATATATATATATTTTTAAATTGTTGCAAGTAGAGCAACAAATATTTTACATTGAACAACAAATGAGATTGGAAGAGCAGTATTGCCACCTCTGCTATACAGAAAAAAATAGACCCCAGACACACCCTGTGGGTAGTAATGGACCCCCATACCAACACTATGAAGGGTAGTGGACCCCATAATAACACTATGGGTGGTAGTGGACACTATACAAACACTATGGGCGGTAGTTGACTTCATAGCGACCCTGTGGGACGCAGTGGACCCCCTACCGACCCTGTGGGCGGTAGTGGACCCCCCTACTTACCCTGTGGGCGGTAGTGGACCCCTACCGACCCTGTGGACGGTAGTGGACGCCCTACCGACCCTGTGGGCGGTAGTGGACCTCATACCGACCCTGTGGGTGGCAGTGGACTCCATACCGACCCTGTGGGTGGCAGTGGACTCCATACCGACCCTGTGGGTGGCAGTGGACCCCATACCGACCCTGTGGGCGGTAGTGAACCCCTACCGACCCTGTGGGCGGCAGTTGACCCCCTACCAACCCTTTGGGCGGTAGTGGACCCTTTACCGACCCTGTGGGCGGCAGTGGACCCTATATACTAATCCTGTGGGCGATACTGAACCCTATACTCACCCTGTGGGCGGCAATGGACGCCTTACACATCCAGTGGGTGTTATTGGACCCCTTACTTATTCTGTGGGTGGTTGGAGCCCCATACCCATCCTATCGGTGGTAGTGGACGCCATACACATCCTGTGGATGGATGTGACCCCCATACCCATCCTGCGGGTGGTATTGGACCCCTTACCCACCTAACAGGTGGTAGTGGACCCTATACCCATCCTATAATTGGTATAGTAGAGACCATACCATCCTGTTTGCAGTAGTTTACACCATACACATTCCAACATAACATCGTTTTCTGTTAGTGTTCCTACAAAACATTCTTTAAAGATTTTTAAAGCGCAAACTATGGTGTATATAAAATTGATTGGTGAAGCACTGCTATTCTATGTAATAATTTATAGTGCTTATTATAATTTACTAAGAACAACTAATATTTCTCAAAACAAAACTACGAGCCTTCAATAGGATGTAGCTGATCTGTAATATTCTAAGAGCATGGACAATAGAAAGTAAATTTCACAACCCATGTGGGACCTGAAAACTACAATTTTTATTATAATTGAACCAATCGCGACTATTATGCTATCTACGTTGATGGACGGGTGCTGTGAGACGTAAATTAGTTCGTGAGGAAGAGTTTGGGCCTTGGTAAAAAAGGTAACTGGAAATATATCACATATGTACTAAATCACATTCAACATATTGACTTTAAGCATTAAGTCAGATATGTGCTGTCTTGTGTGAGAACGGGTTGGGATGTTAGACTGAATAATATTGTAGACGTTAAGAACATAAGAACATACAGTCGGTCAGGTGAAGTCACAGTGAGAGGTTGTGTTAACCGGAGCTCCTGAGTGTTGTTATATTATCATAGCAATATGGAAGTTGTAGTGAAGGACCTGGTGACTCTAGTGGGAGCCCTGAGGACAGAGTTGGACTCTCTGCGGGAGGAGGTGCGTCAGCTTAAAAAACAACGAGAAGTAACGAAGGAGGAGACCAGCAGTAAAGGGACCTCGTCTTGGAGAGTTGCGAAAGACAGGGGCCTTAAGAAGACTTTGATAAAGCCGCCTTCAAACGCCATAGCAACTTCAAATTCATTTGACGTTTTGGAGGACGAGTGCTGTGGAGAGACTGTGGATCGCGCAAAAGGGAAAGCAACGAAGAGAAAGGAAGCGCAGGCCCCTCAGAAAGTAAAGGAAGTACCTAAGCAAACATTAGTTGTGGGAGATTCCCAGATAAGGTATTTGGATAGAACGTTTTGTGCTAGAGATAGGGGGAACAGGTTAAGGGTTTGCTATCCCGGAGCTGGCATTGGTGATATTATAAACAACATGAATGATATTATGGCTGGTAATGGGAACAATCCCATTATTTGCATTAGCGTGGGAGGAAATGATGTTGGTCGAGTCAGGAGTGAGGAACTGATTCAGAGGTATAAAACAGCCATAGAGTTAGTTAGGAGCAAGGGAGGAATCCCGATCATATGTGGCATTCTTCCAAGAAAGGGAGTGGGAAATGAATGGATATCGAGGGCACTTGGTGTCAATTGCCGGCTGGAAAGATATTGCAAATCAAATGCAATATCTTTCATAGACAACTGGGAACACTTCTATGGAAGAAATGAAATGTATGCTCGTGATGGGGTGCATCTATCGAGAGCTGGGGTTGTTGCTGTTGCGAACTCGCTAGAAGAAGTGGTTAGAGGTGTTTGTTTGGGTTTAAACTGTTAGTAGATAGAGGTATGGGAATTGATTTGGAGGAAGGAGGTAATAAAAGTATGTGTTTGTGGGAGAAAGGAATTGGCAAAACGATCAGGGAAAGAGAAGGTCCGCAAAATAACAATTCACTTAGGGTATATTACACTAACAGTAGAAGTCTAAGAAATAAAATTAACGAATTAAATGCTCTTGTCTGCACAGAAAAAATAGATATTATTGCACTTACCGAAACGTGGATGAATGTAGAAAATAGAGAACTATTAGCTGAATATCAAATATATGGATTTAAACTATTTCACACAGATAGATATATTAGACGAGGAGGTGGAGTAGCCATATATGTTAGGGATAATTTGAAATGTAGTCTCAAAGAGGGAATCAAAACAGAGCCACACACAGAAACTATTTGGATTGAATTAAACGAAAAAGCTAATAATATTATAATAGGAGTAATATATAGGCCACCAAATTTAGACAGAATGGAAGCAAAGCATCTATGGGATGAAATATCTAGAGCATCTAGATCTAACAGTATTTATGTCATGGGTGACTTTAATTTTAGCGGAATAAACTGGTTGAACAAAACAGGGAATAGTGAAGCAGAAGATTTTCTAGAATTAATTGACGATTGCTTTCTTACGCAACACATTAAGGAACCAACACGGGAAAATAATATTTTAGATTTAGTGTTAACTAACAGGGAAACGCAAATTAATGACATCGAAATAGGGAGTGAGCTAGGGAGCAGTGATCACAAAGAAATCAGATTTAGCATAGAATGGAATAGACCAGTAGGAGAAAATTCTGTTAAAGTGCCAGATTTTCGAAAAGCTGATTTTAATAGCCTAAGAAATTTTTTGGGTCAAATTGATTGGAAAGGCTTGGGTATGGGGTGTGGGCCGGTCTTGGAGCGAGACATGAACCCAGCGATAGGTGACTTAAATGGGGATTTCGATGTGGATTCAATATATAACTTATTTAAGAATATTCTAAACAAAGCACAGGAACGTAGTATACCATACAAATTGAATAGATCGTATACTAATGACCCAAAGTGGATAACAAAGAATTTGAAGAACCTTATAGGTAAAAAGAGAGCTTGGTACAAAAGGATTAAAAATGGGGAGGTCACTTTAGAACAGGAATTCGTACAACTGGTTAGAAATGTTAAAAAAGAGATAAGGAAAGCAAAAAGAAACTATGAAGTTCGCATAGCAGGGCAAGCAAAGACAAATCCTAAAGGTTTTTTTCAGTTATATCGTACTAAGACTAGGGAAAGGATAGGTCCATTAAAAACTGAGACAGGTCAAATAACAGATAGTGATGAAGAGATGAGTAGTATTTTTAATAAATATTTTGTATCTGTATTTACTAAAGAGGAACTTAACAATATGCCTTCAGCCGAACAAGTCTATGTGGGTGGGGACGAGGACAGGTTGACGAGTTTAGCAGTTACCAGGGAGGATGTTCTTAAACAAATAGTAAAACTCAAACCAAACAAATCCCCAGGGCCGGATGAAGTGTTTGCTAGGGTGCTTAAAGAATGCAAAGAGGAGCTTTGTGACCCACTGTCAACCATATTTAATAAATCAATAGAGTCAGGCAGAGTGCCAGAGTTTTGGAAAGTTGCTAATGTGATACCAGTTTTTAAGAAAGGAGATAGATCACTTGCGTCTAACTATCGACCAATTAGCCTAACGTCTATTGTGGGAAAGTTACTCGAATCTATAATAGCAAATAAAATTCGTCTTCATCTTGAAAAACATAAATTAATAATTGAGTCGCAACATGGTTTTATAAATGGCCGTTCATGTTTAACAAATTTGTTATCTTTTTATTCTAGCATTGTTGAGGCAGTTGATAGTGGTAAGGATTGCGATGTTGTATACCTTGACTTTAGCAAAGCTTTTGATACAGTGCCACATGAAAGACTGATTAAAAAAATAGAGTCTCATGGTATTGGGGGTGCTATATTAAGCTGGATTAGGGCATGGCTATACCAAAGGAAACAGAGAGTTAGTATAAATGGAATCAAGTCAGAGTGGGAAAATGTTGTAAGTGGAGTGCCTCAAGGCTCTGTCCTGGGACCTCTGTTGTTTATAATATATATAAATGATTTAGATTCAGGTTTGAGTAGCAACATTTGCAAATTTGCCGATGATACGAAAATCGGTAGGGAAATTAATTCGGAGGAGGACTCACTATCACTTCAAGTTGATCTAGATAGGGTTTTGAAATGGTCAAAGGATTGGCAGATGCAGTTTAATGCTGATAAATGTAAAGTTCTGAGGTTAGGTAATGATGATAGAGTTACAAGATACGAGCTAGATGGTGTTGTGATTGCGAAGTCGGATTGCGAAAGGGATCTGGGAGTTATGATTAGTAAGAATTTAAAACAAAAGGATCAATGCATAAATGTTCGTAATAAGGCAAATCGGACACTTGGATTTATTAATCGCAGCGTTAGTAACAAGACACCTGGTGTGGTTCTCAAGCTATATCTTGCTCTAGTTAGGCCCCATTTAGATTATGCAGTTCAGTTTTGGTCGCCATATTATAGAATGGATATAAATTCACTTGAACGTGTCCAGCGTAGGATGACTAAGTTAATTCCCCAAATTAGAAATCTTTCATATGAAGAAAGATTAACAAAGCTTAAGTTGCATTCACTGGAAAGGCGAAGAGTTAGGGGTGACATGATAGAGGTTTACAAGTGGATGAATGGACATAACCGGGGGGATATTAATAGGGTATTAAAAGTATCAACACAGGACAGAACACGAAACAATGGATATAAATTGGATAAGTTTAGATTTAGGAAAGACTTGGGTAAATACTGGTTCAGTAACAGGGTTGTTGATTTGTGGAACCAATTGCCGCGTAACATTGTGGAGGTGGGGTCCCTCGATTGTCTCAAGCACGGGTTGGACAAGTATATGAGTGGGATTGGGTGGTTATAGAATAGGAGCTGCCTCGTATGGGCCAATAGGCCTTCTGCAGTTACCTTTGTTCTTATGTTCTTATGTTCTTATACGAACAAAGGCAACTGCAGAAGGCCTGTTGGCCCATACGAGGCAGCTCCTATTTATAACCACCCAATCCCACTCATATACATGTCCAACCCATGCTTGAAACAATCGAGGGACCCCACCTCCACAATGTTATGCGGCAATTGGTTCCACAAATCAACACCCCTGTTACTGAACCAGTATTTACCCAAGTCTTTCCTAAATCTAAACTTATCCAATTTATACCCATTGTTTCGTGTTCTGTCTTGTGTTGATACTTTTAATACCTTATTAATATCCCCTTTGTTATGTCCATTCACCCACTTGTAAACCTCTATCATGTCACCCCTAATTCTTTGCCTTTCCAGTGAATGCAACTTAAGCTTTGTTAATCTTTCTTCATATGAAAGATTTCTAATTTGGGGAATTAACTTAGTCATCCTATGCTGGACACGTTCAAGTGAATTTATATCCATTCTATAATATGGCGACCAAAACTGAACTGCATAATCTAAATGGGGCCTAACTAGAGCAAGATATAGCTTGAGAACCACACCAGGTGTCTTGTTACTAACGCTGCGATTAATAAATCCAAGTGTCCGATTTGCCTTATTACGAACATTTATGCATTGATTCTTTTGTTTTAAATTCTTACTAATCATAACTCCCAGATCCCTTTCGCAATTCGACTTCGCAATCTCAACACCATCTAGCTCGTATCTTGTAACCCTATCATCATTACCTAACCTCAGAACTTTACATTTATCAGCATTAAACTGCATCTGCCAATCCTTCGACCATTTCAAAACCCTATCTAGATCAACTTAAAGTGATAGTGAGTCCTCCTCTGAATTAATTTCCTTACCGATTTTCGTATCATCGGCAAATTTGCAAATGTTGCTACTCAAACCTGAATCTAAATCATTTATATATATTATAAACAACAGAGGTCCCAGGACAGAGCCCTGAGGCACCCCACTTACAACATTTTCCCACTCTGACTTGACTCCATTTATACTAACTCTCTGTTTCCTTTGGTATTGCCATGCCCTAATCCAGCTTAATATAGCACCCCCAAAACCATGAGACTCTATCTTTTTAATCAGTCTTTCATGTGGCACTGTATCAAAAGCTTTGCTAAAGTCAAGGTACACAACATCGCAATCCTTACCACTATCAACTGCCTCAACAATGCTAGAATAAAAAGATAACAAATTTGTTAAACATGAACGGCCATTTATAAAACCATGTTGCGACTCAATTATTAATTTATGTTTTTCAAGATGAAGACGAATTTTATTTGCTATTATAGATTCGAGTAACTTTCCCACAATAGACGTTAGGCTAATTGGTCGATAGTTAGACGCAAGTGATGTATCTCCTTTCTTAAAAACTGGTATCACATTAGCAACTTTCCAAAACTCTGGCACTCTGCCTGACTCTATTGATTTATTAAATATGGTTGACAGTGGGTCACAAAGCTCCTCTTTGCATTCTTTAAGCACCCTGGCAAACACTTCATCCGGCCCTGGGGATTTATTTGGTTTGAGTTTTACTATTTGTTTAAGAACATCCTCCCTGGTAACTGCTAAACTCGTTAACCTGTCCTCGTCCCCACCCACATAGACTTGTTCGGCTGAAGGCATATTGTTAAGTTCCTCTTTAGTAAATACAGATACAAAATATTTATTAAAAATACTACTCATCTCTTCATCACTATCTGTTATTTGACCTGTCTCAGTTTTTAATGGACCTATCCTTTCCCTAGTCTTAGTACGATATAACTGAAAAAACCCTTTAGGATTTGTCTTTGCTTGCCCTGCTATGCGAACTTCATAGTTTCTTTTTACTTTCCTTATCTCTTTTTTAACATTTCTAACCAGTTGTACGAATTCCTGTTCTAAAGTGACATCCCCATTTTTAATCCTTTTGTACCAAGCTCTCTTTTTACCTATAAGGTTCTTCAAATTCTTTGTTATCCACTTTGGGTCATTAGTATTCGATCTATTCAATTTGTATGGTATACTACGTTCCTGTGCTTTGTTTAGAATATTCTTAAATAAGTTATATATTGAATCCACATCGAAATCCCCATTTACGTCACCTATCGCTGGGTTCATGTCTCGCTCCAAGACCGGCCCCCACCCCATACCCAAGACTTTCCAATCAATTTGACCCAAAAAATTTCTTAAGCTATTAAAATCAGCTTTTCGAAAATCTGGCACTTTAACAGAATTTTCTCCTACAGGTCTATTCCATTCTATGCTAAATCTGATTTCTTTGTGATCACTGTTCCCTAGCTCACTCCCTATTTCGATGTCATTAATTTGTGTTTCCCTGTTAGTTAACACTAAATCTAAAATATTAGTTTCCCGTGTTGGTTCCTTAATGTGTTGCGTAAGAAAGCAATCGTCAATTAATTCTAGAAAATCTTCTGCTTCACTATTCCCTGTTTTGTTCAACCAGTTTATTCCACTAAAATTAAAGTCACCCATGACGTAAATACTGTTAGATCTAGATGCCCTAGATATTTCATCCCATAGATGCTTTGCTTCCATTCTGTCTAAATTTGGTGGCCTATATATAACTCCTATTATAATATTATTTGCTTTTTCGTATAATTCTATCCAAATAGTTTCTGTGTGTGGCTCAGTTTTGATTCCCTCTTTGAGACTACATTTCAAATTGTCCCTAACATATATGGCTACTCCTCCTCCTCGTCTAATATATCTATCTGTGTGAAATAGTTTAAATCCATTTATTTGATATTCAGCTAATAGTTCTCTATTTTCTACATTCATCCACGTTTCGGTAAGTGCAATAATATCTATTTTTTCTGTGCAGACAAGAGCATTTAATTCGTTAATTTTATTTCTTAGACTTCTACTGTTAGTGTAATATACCCTAAGTGAATTGTTATTTTGAGGCCCTTCTCTTTCCCTGATCATTTTGCTAATTCCTTTCTCCCACAAACACATACTTTTATTATCTCCTTCCTCCAAATCAATTCCCATACTTCTATCTACTAACAGTTTAAACCCAAACAAACACCTCTAACCACTTCTTCCAATGAGTTCGCAACAGCAACAACCCCAGCTCTCAATAGATGCACCCCATCACGAGCATACACTTCATTTCTTCCATAGAAGTGTTCCCAGTTGTCTATGAAATATATTGCATTTGATTTGTAATATCTTTCCAGCCGGCAATTGACACCAAGTGCCCTTGACATCCATTCATTTCCCACTCCCTTTCTTGGAAGAATGCCACATATGATCGGGATTCCTCCCTTGCTCCTAACTAATTCAATGGCTGTCCTGAATCTCTGTATTAGTTCCTCACTCCTAACTCGTCCAACATCATTACCCCCTGCACTAATACAAATAATGGGTTTGTTTCCATTTCCCGTCATAATATCATTCATGTTTCCAACAATATCACCAATTCCAGCTCCCGGATAGCAAACCCTTAATCTGTTCCCCCTATCTCTGGCACAAAACGTTCTGTCTAAATACCTCACCTGGGAATCCCCTACAACCAAAATTCGCTTCGATTCTCCCTTTTCCTTTCGAGCCGTTTGAGGGACCTGCGCTTCAATGCTCCTCGTTACTTTGTCTTTGCCACCACGTTGAACAACAGGTTCAACACAGCGCTCGTCTTCTAATACGTCAAATGCGTTAAAAGTCCTTAGGTGTAGGCTATTAGTTGTCGGTTTTGCCAAGGTCTTCTTAAGACCCCTGTCTTTCACAACTTGCCAAGACGAGGACTTCTTAATACTGGTCCCATCAGTCCTTCTTAATGAGGTCCCGTCAACACTGGCCTCCTCCTTCGTTTCCTCCCGAAGTCTCAGCCGTCGTACCTCCTCCCACAGGGAATCCATCTCTGCTCTCAGAGCTCCAACCAGACTCACCAAATCCTTCACTAATCCTTCCATTATTGCAATAATAATGTTATTAGAATCGGAGCTCCAGCTAACACAACCTCTCACTGTGACTGCACCTGACTGACCCATTCGTAGACGTCTTTGTTCTTGGCCGTAAGAAGAGGTCGTTCATTCAGCCAATCGTGATTCATATAATTGGTTTGAATATTGGGAAATACTTTTTCAACAAATTCTTCTTTTGACTTCACTAAATTGAAGAAGTGATGAGGCAATGAAATTCGTCCTGAGGTCAGATCAACCGGCACGTTTCCGTTCCCAAATTCCAGAAATTGATGTGAGAATATCTTAGCTGATGCATCGTTTTGCAGCTCGACACGCATATTTGTAGTTAATTTTAACGTCTTTACGTGGCGCCACAAAGAAGAGTATTTTAGGCTAGCATTTATTTCGTTTGCTGGTATCGATGTAGGAACTTCAGGTAAGGTTTGCCTGAAATCTCCTGCAAGCAATTTCCCAAATGGTCTGATGTTTCCACGCAAATCTTGCACTGATCGATCAAGAGCCTCGAGCGGTTTTTTGTGGGTAATTGGGCATTCATCCCAAACAATAAGTTTACATTTCTGCAATACTTTTCCCATGCCGGATGCTTTCGAAATGTTGCACGTGGGAGTTTCAATGATTTGCATGTTCAATGGCAATTTCTAAGCTAAAGTGGCAGTTACATTTCCACCTGGTAACAATGTCGCAGCTATTCCGGACGACTCAAGAGCTAAGGTTATGCCATTTTGGGATCTAAATGCTGCCAGAATCAATCTAATTAGGAAGGATTTACAGTTTCTCCTGGCGCATCTAAGAAGATTTCTCCAAATCCGTTATTGACAATTTGAATTATATGATTGTAAATGCCTTTTCGTTCGAGCATTAGCTTAGGAATATTTGATTGCACATACGACAATAGATCACTAGTGTTTTAATTTTGTTCACGACGCAATTCTACATCCAACGAAGCAGCAGCAGATCGATTCGGTGATGGCATTGCCAATTGATTTAGAAATTTGTTCGCGATTTCTAAGCACAAATCTTCAATCATTATCAAAACGTTTCGTTGTAGATTTCTGCTGTGAAATCCATGGTCATATTTGAATTTTCCTTCGTATTCTAGGGATAATATCTTCAGCCATGTGCAATTTATATTTCTACCATAACTCTGAATTTATTGGAGAACGACCGACACTGGGATGTATGCATTAATGACGCGCCCAACACGTCACATTCAAATCAAATTCGTGCATTGTTTGCAATCATATTGACCTCCGGCTCTCCTTCATCTCCAACAGAGTTATGGTAGAAGTATAAATCGCACATGGCTGAAGATATTACCTGAGCTGACCCTCGCCCCACCGTCCTCCACACCCAGCCGCGGCCTTCACACCAAGTTGCGGACTCTACATCCAGTTGATGCCTCCACACCTAGTTGCTGGCTCCACACCCAGCTGCTGGTTCCACACCCAGTTGCTTGCTCCACACCCATTTTCTGGCTCTACACCCAGTTGCTGGCTCCACACCCAGTTGATGCCTCCACACCCAGATGCTGGCTCCACACCCAGTTGCTGGCTCCACACCCAGCTGCTGGCTCCACACCCAGCTGATGCCTCCACACCCAGTTGATGCCTCCACACCCAGTTGATGCCTCCACACCCAGTTGCTGGGTCCACACCCAGTTGCTGGCTCCACACCCAGTTGATGCCTCCACACCCAGTTGCTGGTAGTGTCTTGGCCATGACCAAATGTGTTTGCCCCCCTCTACAGAACAATTCACAGTTTAACTCTCCCAACCGAGTTGAAATGGAAGGGGTCCCAGCGGTCGGGCAGGACTTCACAAGCCTTGAGGTGCCAACAGCTACTCCTAATAGAGGTTTTTGCCGAGTATGCAACAAAAACACCGCCATAAACTCCAACGGTGGTGTCATCCGCTTTCACACCGTCAACGAGGTAAGATGCAGTGGTTCCCACCAGCTTCCAAAGGGAAGCAATGGCCAGCTGCCATTGACAGTTAGAGAAGAGATTCCCATTAACCTAATCTCTTCTGAAAACCTCACCCAAGCGATCATAGCGACGTCTGCTAGAACATTACCACACATCCCAAAAGCAGCCTGCCCAAATGCAGCAGCCAAACTCTGTAATCTTCTGAAAAGGGTCAATGATGCTCCGGAAAATATTCAAGCGTGGCATAATGTCCTTTTGTTTGGCAATGTATGCCTCACCGTCCCTCCAAGGAGGGACAAATCACTTGCATCCTCGGTCCTGAGGGCGATAATTGAATACCCAAGGAGAGATAACCTAGTTCACCTGCCTCTTCGAGCAAAACACACTCACCGCAGAAATGGCAACAACAACATAACGGAAACGTACAAAATAAGAGCACAAATCACCAAGAAAATTGAAGAGGGAAATACCGCAAGTGCTATTAGAGTCCTCACCAGTGACGAGAAAATTGCTCCTCGAAACTCAGCCACGGCATGGGCCCTGCAAAGCAAGCACCCACCCAGAGCCCCTCAAGGCGACAACATCGTTCCGCCACCAGCCAACATCACTTCGGACCCATTAACTGTTGGTGAATCTGAGGTCTACAAAGCAGCCCTTACTTATTCCCCTGTGTCAGCAGGCGACTTTACAGGGTTAAAACCTCAACACATCAAGCAAATGTTAAATCCTGCGGTTGGTGATGCTGCACAAGATCTTCTTATGGAACTCACAAGGTTCGTCAACATGTGCCTGGCTGGTGAGATACCTGAGGTCATCAGGCCTCTCTTTTTTGGTGCCTCCCTTTGTGCTCTCAAAAAGAAGGACGAAGGAATCAGGCCAATCGCTGTTGGCAACACTCTCCGACGCCTGATTGCCAAGGCCGCTACGACGGTTGTCAGCCAGCAAGCGGCTGAATTGCTGAAACCAATCCAGCTAGGATTTGGAATCCCCCAAGGCTGTGAAGCGGCTGCCCATGCAGCACGAGCATACATCACCAACATTTCTGATGAAAAGGCCCTGCTCAAACTAGACTTTAAGAATGCCTTCAACATGGTCAGAAGAGATGCAGTACTTTGTGTTGTACATCGTCATTTCCGGCCCCTCTACCCGTTCATACTATCGTGCTACAGTGGTGAGTCAAAACTGCTCTTTGGTGAATATGAAATCAGATCATGTGAAGGTGTTCAGCAAGGTGATCCTCTTGCTCCCCTTCTTTTCTGCTTAGTCTTAAAAGAAATCACCGAAAGCTTGTCCAGCGAGTTCAACACCTGGTTTTTGGATGATAGCACTATAGCTGGCACCGTGGACCACCTCTTGGCAGATATCAGGAAAATAAGGGAGCAAGAAGTAAGTCTGGGTGTCTTCCTGAACCCTTCCAAGTGTGAAGTAGTCTCCTCCAACCCAGACATCGTAGCTAGAATAAGGTCTGCCTTGCCTGGAGCCCATGTCATTAGGGCCGAGAACAACACCGTCCTTGGAGCCCCCCTCGGGTCTAACGCCATTGAGGAGATCCTTGACAAGAAAATCGCAGACCTTAGGAGGATGGAGGACAGAATACGTGACATCGATGCCCACGATGCTTTATAACTCTTCACCAAATGCCTATCCCTTCCGAGGCTAACCTACTTTCTGAGGTGCGCCCCATCTTACGACAAACGAAAGCTTGAAGAGTATGACCTCTTACTGAAGACCATGCTGGAAAAAGTTGTTAACCTCTCCCTCAACGAATGCCAGTGGAAACAAGCCACTCTTCCTGTCAGGCTCGGTGGCTTGGGTGTCCGCACCGCTACCCAAATTGCTGTCCCAGCCTTCCTGTCTTCCTCCTCAGCATCAGATGACCTGGTTAAGGAAATTCTACGTGACCACCTGAGTGATGTAGCGGGGCTACAGGACCCCCACTACACAGAATGCGACACGAAATTGGGTACAATGGCAGACCCAGCACTCAGACCAGCCATGCCGAAAACCAAGAAACAATCCAGTTGGGACAGCCCCATTGCACAGCTTTCCTGGAGGCAGCAACAACCCCTAGTGATCGTGTACGCCTCACAGCTGTGCAGGCTCCCCATGAAGAGGACTTTCTTTTGGCAGGCCCTATGTCTGCGACAGGCACACGTCTTGATCCGCAGGAGCTCCGTATTGCAGTCGTTCTCCGCCTTGGTGCCCCTATCCACACTGTTCATAGGTGTATTTGCGGCAAGGCAGATGCTGATGAATATGGATTGCATGGCCTGCACTGTGGAAAATCTGGTGGTTGGCACACTAGACACGACGAAGTCAATGACATCATTAAAAGAAGCCTTGCTTCTGCTCAGTGTCCAGCGGAGAGAGAGCCCCGCAACCTACTGAACCGTGACTCTGTTAGCTTTGCCGGCCGACCAGACGGAATCACACTGCGCCCATGGAAGGGTGGCAAACAGTTGGCATAGGACTATACTTGCGTATCCACCCTGGCAACTACATACATCAACCTCTCTGCCGGCCAAGCAGGAGCCGCAGCGACACACAGAGAAAAACAAGTCAGTCAAGTACAGGCAATTAGATAATAAGTACAACTTCGTTCCAATAGGGTTTGAGACCCTAGGCCCATGGGGAGAGAGTGCAAGAAGGTTTCTTAAGGATCTTGGTTCCAAGCTCATTGACACTACAAGAGACCCTAGAGCGGCAAGTTTTCTGTTTCAGCGGCTCAGTGTCGCGATCCAGAGGGGGAATGCTCGCTGCATCCTCGGTTCCTGCTCGGCGTTGGAGGAGTTCGAGGAAATCTACAGCCTCTAGGAAGCGAACTTTTTCTTGTGTCCTCTTAATGTACATTTTTTGTATAAAATCAGATATGTGACTGTATAACCTTGCATAATAAAGTGTACACCATAAAAAAGGGGGGGTGGTAGAGAAGCGAACACTCATACATATTCAGAGTTAAATGGCAAGTTATTCTCTGAATGCTCTGTGTTCCCTTCTCTGAGGCTGTGGGTTCCTATAATTGCACCAGAGGTGATACCCCCCTATATATATATATATATATATATATATATATATATATATATATATATATATATATATATATATATATATATATATATATATATATATATATATATATGACAATGTCAGACCACGGAGGAAAAAATTGTCATTGACATTGTCACATTCTTAATCACGTGTTTATTTTCGTGATATACACACACATATATATATATATATATATATATATATATATATATATATATATATATATATATATATATATATATATATATATGTCGTACCTAATAGCCAGAACGCACTTCTCAGCCTACTATTCAAGGCCCGATTTGCCTAATAAGCCAAGTTTTCATGAATTAATGTTTTTTCGTCTACCTAACCTACCTAACCTAACCTAACCTAGCTTTTTTTGGCTACCTAACCTAACCTTATCTATAAATATAGGTTAGGTTAGGTTAGGTAGGGTTGGTTAGGTTCGGTCATATATCTACGTTAATTTTAACTCCAATAAAAAAAAAATTGACCTCATACATAGAGAAAAGGGTTGCTTTATCATTTCATAAGAAAAAAATTATAGTAAATATATTAATTCAGGAAAACTTGGCTTATTAGGCAAATCGGGCTTTGAATAGTAGGCTGAGAAGTGAGTTCTGGCTACTAGGTACGACATATATATATATATATATATATATATATATATATATATATATATATATATATATATATATATATGTCGTACCTAGTAGCCAGAACGCACTTCTCGGCCTACTATGCAAGGCCCGATTTGCTTAATAAGCCAAGTTTTCATGAATTAATTATTTTTCAACTACCTAACCTACCTAACTTAACCTAACCTAACTTTTTCGGCTACCTAACCTATAAAGATAGGTTAGGTAGGGTTGGATAGGCTCGGTCATATATCTACGTTAATTTTAACTGCAATAAAAAAATTGACCTCATACGTAATGAAATGGGTAGCTTTATCATTTCATAAGAAAAAAATTTGAGAAAATATATTAATTCAGGAAAACTTGGCTTATTAGGCAAATCGGAACTTGCATAGTAGGCCGAGAAGTGCGTTCTGGCTGCTAGGTACGACATATATATATATATATATATATATATATATATATATATATATATATATATATATATATATATATATATATTAGTATATTTTGGTAGCAGTCTTTCCTGTAAACATATATTATTAAATATGACCGAAAAAGTAAGATTAATAACTCTAACACGAATTTTCTCAATCTTTCGTACATTACGCTTCACTGTTGGAGGTAAATCAAAAATCAATTCTCCAAAATTCATTTTTATTTCTAGTCTGACGCGACACGGGCGCGTTTCGTAAAACTTATTACATTTTCAAAGACTTTAGTTCACAAATACACAACTGAATAGAACTTACGTATCTCCGATTTTATATCTACATTTGAGTGAGGTGGAAGGGGTGATGTGGCATTAACACAAGACAGAACAAAATGTGGTATTAATAGGGTATTAATTTCATCAACACAAGACAGAACAAGAGTATTAATAGGGTATTAATTTCATCAACACAAGACAGAACACGAAACAATGGATATTGAATAGAAGTGTTTGTAGAAAGCCTATTGGTCCATATTTCTTGATGCTTCTATATTGGAGCGGAGTCTTGAGGTGGGTAGAATATAGTTGTGCAATAATTGGCTGTTGATTGCTGGTGTTGACTTCTTGATGTGTAGAGCCTCGCAAACGTCAAGCCGCCTGCTATCGCTGTATCTATCGATGAATTCTGTGTTGTTTACTTGGATTTCTCTGGCGATGGTTTGGTTGTGGGAAGAGATTATATGTTCCTTAATGGAACCCTGTTGCTTATGCATCGTTAAACGCCTAGAAAGAGATGTTGTTGTCTTGCCTATATACTGGGTTTTTTGGAGATTACAGTCCCCAAGTGGGCATTTGAAGGCATAGACGACGTTAGTCTCTTTTAAAGCGTTCTGTTGTGTGTCTGGAGAGTTTCTCATGAGTAGGCTGGCCGTTTTTCTGGTTTTATAGTAAATCGTCAGTTGTATCCTCTGATTTTTGTCTGTAGGGATAACGTTTCTATTAACAATATCTTTCAGGACCCTTTCCTCCGTTTTATGAGCTGTGGAAAAGAAGTTCCTGTAAAATAATCTAATAGGGGGTATAGGTGTTGTGTTAGTTGTCTCTTCAGAGGTTGCATGGCTTTTCACTTTCCTTCTTATGATGTCTTCGACGAAACCATTGGAGAAGCCGTTATTGACTAGGACCTGCCTTACCCTACAGAGTTCTTCGTCGACTTGCTTCCATTCTGAGCTGTGGCTGAGAGCACGGTCGACATATGCGTTAACAACACTCCTCTTGTACCTGTCTGGGCAGTCGCTGTTGGCATTTAGGCACATTCCTATGTTTGTTTCCTTAGTGTCCTTTATACACTAAGGAAACAAACATAGGAATGTGCCTAAATGCCAACAGCGACTGCCCAGACAGGGACAAGAGGAGTGTTGTTAACGCATATGTCGACCGTGCTCTCAGCCACAGCTCAGAATGGAAGCAAGTCGACGAAGAGCTCTGTAGGGTAAGGCAGGTCCTAGTCAATAACGGCTTCTCCAATGGTTTCGTCGAAGACATCATAAGAAGGAAAGTGAAAAGCCATGCAACCTCTGAAGAGACAACTAACACAACACCTATACCCCCAATTAGACTATTTTACAGGAACTTCTTTTCCACAGCTCATAAAACGGAGGAAAGGGTCCTGAAAGATATTGTTAATAGAAACGTTATCCCTACAGACAAAAATCAGAGGATACAACTGACGATTTACTATAAAACCAGAAAAACGGCCAGCCTACTCATGAGAAACTCTCCAGACACAAAACAGAACGCTTTAAAAGAGACTAACGTCGTCTATGCCTTCAAATGCCCACTTGGGGACTGTAAGCTCCAAAAAACCCAGTATATAGGCAAAACAACAACATCTCTTTCTAGGCGTTTAACGATGCATAAGCAACAGGGCTCCATTAAGGAACATATAAACTCTTCCCACAACCAAACCATCGCCAGAGAAATCCTAGTAAACAACACAGAAATCATGGATAGATACAGCGATAGCAGGCGGCTTGACGTTTGCGAGGCTCTACACATCAAGAAGTCAACACCAGCAATCAACAGCCAATTATTGCACAACTATATTCTACCCACCTCAAGACTCCGCTCCAATATAGAAGCATCAAGAAATATGGACCAATAGGCTTTCTACAAACACTTCTATTCAATATCCATTGTTTCGTGTTCTGTCTTGTGTTGATGAAATTAATACCCTATTAATACTCTTGTTCTGTCTTGTGTTGATGAAATTAATACCCTATTAATACCACATTTTGTTCTGTCTTGTGTTAATGCCACATCACCCCTTCCACCTCACTCAAATGTAGATATAAAATCGGAGATACGTAAGTTCTATTCAGTTGTGTATTTGTGAACTAAAGTCTTTGAAAATGTAATAAGTTTTACGAAACGCGCCCGTGTCTCGTCAGACTAGAAATAAAAATGAATTTTGGAGAATTGATTTTTGATTTACCTCCAACAGTGAAGCGTAATGTATGAAAGATTGAGAAAATTCGTGTTAGAATTATTAATCTTACTTTTTCGGTCATATTTAATAATATATATATATATATATATATATATATATATATATATATATATATATGTATATATATATATATATATATATATATATATATATATATATATATATATATATATATATATATATATATATATATATATATATTAGTATATTTTGGTAGCAGTCTTTCCTGTAGACATATATTATTAAATATGACCGATAAAGTAAGATTAATAATTCTAACACGAATTTTCTCAATCTTTCGTACATTTCTTTTCACTGTTGGTGGTAATTCAAAAATCAATTCTCCAAAATTCATTTTTACTTCTAGTCTGACGCGACACTTGAGCGCGTTTCGTAAAACTTATTACATTTTCAAAGACTTTACTATACACAACTGAATAGAACTTACACATCTCCGATTTGTTTATATCTACATTTGAGTGAGGTGGATAGGGTGAGGTGGTATTAATAGGGTATTAATTTCATCAACACAAGACAGAACACGAAACAATGGGTATTGAATGGAAGTGATTGTAGAAAGCCTATTGGTCCATATTTCTTGATGCTCCTATATTGGAGCGGAGTCTTGGGGTGGGTAGAATATAGTTGTGCATTAATTGGCTGTTGATAGCTGGTGCTGACTTTTTAATGTGCAGTGCCTCGCAAACGTCAAGCCGTCTGCTATCGCTGTATCAATCGATGATTTCTGTGTTGTTTACTAGGATTCCTCTGGCGATGGTTTGGTTGTGGGAAGAGATTATATGTTCCTTAATAGAGCCCTGTTGCTTATGCATCGTTAAACGCCTAGAAAGAGATGTTGTTGTCTTGCCTATATACTGGGTTTTTTGGAGCTTACAATCCCCAAGAGGGCATTTGAAGGCATAGACGACGTTGGTCTCTTTTAAAGCGTTCTGCTTTATGTCTGGAGAGTTTCTCATGAGTAGGCTGGCCATTTTTCTGGTTTTATAGTAAATCGTCAGTTGTATCCTCAGATTTTTGTCTGTAGGAATAACGTTTCTATTAACAATATCTTTCAGGACCCTTTCCTCCGTTTTATGAGCTGTGGAAAAGAAGTTCCTGTAAAATAGTCTAATAGGGGGTATAGGTGTTGTGTTAGTTGTCTCTTCAGAGGGTGCATGGCGTTTCACTTTCCTTCTTATGATGTCTTCGACGAAACCATTGGAGAAGCCGTTGTTGACTAGGACCTGCCTTACCCTACAGAGTTCTTCGTCGACTTGCTTCCATTCTGAGCTGTGGCTGAGAGCACGGTCGACATATGCGTTAACAAC
This sequence comes from Procambarus clarkii, assembly GCF_040958095.1. Lineage (NCBI taxonomy): Eukaryota > Metazoa > Arthropoda > Malacostraca > Decapoda > Cambaridae > Procambarus > Procambarus clarkii. The sequence continues at coordinate 297,498 of NW_027189251.1, forward strand.
ACTCCTCTTGTACCTGTCTGGGCAGTCGCTGTTGGCATTTAGGCACATTCCTATGTTCGTTTCCTTAGTGTAGACTGCAGTGTGGAAACCTCCGCTCTTTTCCATGACTGTTACATCTAGAAAGGGCAGCTTCCCATCCTTTTCCATCTCGTAAGTGAAACGCAGCACGGAACTCTGCTCAAACGCCTCCTTTAGCTCCTGCAGATGTCTGACATCAGGTACCTGTGTAAAAATGTCGTCAACACACCTGAAGTATATGGCCGGTTTCAAGTTCATGTCGACTAAGACTTTTTGCTCGATGGTACCCATGTAGAAGTTTGCAAACAGGACACCTAGGGGAGAACCCATGGCGACCCCATCTACTTGCTTATACATGTGCCCATCCAGGCTCAAGAAGGGTGCCTCTTTAGTACAAGCTTGGAGTAGTTTCCTTAGAATATTCTCTGGTATGTCAAGAGGAGTACAAGTTGGATCACGATACACTCTGTCGGCTATCATCCCGATTGTCTCGTCCACAGGTACGTTTGTGAACAGTGATTCTACGTCCAACGAGGCTCTTATCCCTGTGGCTCGTGTGCCCCGCAGTAAGTCAACAAATTCTTTTGGAGACTTCAGGCTGAAGGCGTAAGGGACATAAGGAGTCAGCAGGCCGTTGAGTCGCTTCGCCAGTCTGTACGTGGGTGTGGGTATCTGGCTAATGATTGGCCGAAGTGGGTTTCCAGGCTTGTGTGTCTTGACATTCCCATACGCATATCCAGGTTTATATTCCCCAATAATCTTTGGCAGGTGGAGTCCGGATTTCTTGGCGTTCACAGTTTCAGTCAGTTTGTTGACCTTTGCTTTCAATTCGGCTGTAGTGTCCTTCGTTACTCTTTGGAATTTAGTTTGGTCAGAGAGTATGAGGTTCATTTTCGCCAGATATTCGTCTTTTTTAAGAATGACATATATTGGCGACTTGTCACCTCTCCTGACAACTATCTCCTTGTTCTCACGAAGGCTTTTAGCTGCCGCTTTGAGCTCGGGGGACAGTATGGTGCTTCTGTAGTTGCCTCGATTCTTTCCTCCTTCCGCAATAAGTTCTGCTTGTAAGGTATCTTTGGTAGTGACCTTCTTTTGTGTCTCGAGGTCGAATATGTCGTCCAACAGAATTTCCAACTCCACTTTCCGGGCCATCTCACCCGGTCTGGACATAACGTGACAGTTTATGCCCAGATTTAGGAGAGTGACTTGGTCCTCAGTGAGGTTAATTCCTGCAAGGTTCAGGAAGCCATCTCTTGGTCGTGGAATTGCCATAGGTCCTCCATATAACGTTGTTAGTTTCTTGATAATCCTTGTTACAGTGCTGAGGTGATGTCGGTCTGTGAGGATGTCGAGGTGTTGTTCTATGCGGGTACGGATACTTTCGTCGATGTTGCTATTTCTCCACTCGTTTGTAGCATGAAGTAGTTGCGTTTTGTTGTCTTTGATTTCATTCTCTGCCTTGTATATCTGATCACGAATCAGATCCTGGCGATATTTTATCGTGAAGGCTTGATTCTTTGCTGCTGGGTCGTGCGTTTTAATATTAGTATATTTTGGTAGCAGTCTTTCCTGTAGACATATATTATTAAATATGACCTGTAACAAACTAGGCTGGTTGTAAGAATTATCCAGAGTGGTTTATCGACAAAAGAGAATGGGAAGCTGAGCCCGCATGGTGACCCGGGACCTGACCCCAGGGGAATTCGCGGTGAAAATAATCGACGCCTTGTTCATAGCTGCGTATAATGAATCATCCTATAGTATTCAGTAAGTTAGAGAAATTAGCCTTTATTCATTTTGTATTAAAATTGTATTGTATAATATTACTGGGTACAATATCAAGAGTATTCTAATTATTGAGTTAAGTCACCATCAGTGACATCACGAATCAGATCTAAGTTGTAAGGCGGAGTGACCTGGCGGTCATAGGTCATCAGAGTTGACGATGTCTACTATTTTCTCAAAGTTCAAATAACCATTTTGGTGATCGGGAACAGCTCTGCCGTTAGATGCTTGTGTAATTTAATTTCAGTAAAATAATTCAACCAGTCTGGATCAATTCAGTACAAACAGAGGTTAATTGTTATAACTTAAACCTGGCTAAGTAACTGGGTAAGCGATGCGGAACAATACAATGCTCTAGTCTGGGGTAGATCAGACGAGGAGAGATCAGTGTGGAGTCCAGATCAACTGGGGGAGGTCAACCATCTTACCTCTCCCCCAAGACCAGCCCAACATCTTTAGCTGGTAAAACATAGAGGTATAGTTGCTATTGTTATTTATAGGGATAGTCAACTCATTGCCATTCAGGTCAAGTAGGGAGTGTTAAAGTGACAGGGAGTGAACATATTTAGATTTTGTTTTAGTTTCTTTTAATAAATTAATTAGTTAATATTTTGCATTTTTATTATTTCCATGTATTTGTTATATGTACAGTATGTGAACTTGTCCTGGTCACGTGGTCCACACGAGGCAGAGTTGGATTGGGCGCCCATTCTAACATCGAGTCGGAATTCATCATTCCCGTGTAATTAATTCCACACTTAAGAACTCTCAAGGTCATCGGTTATAGTGGGGATCAAGCCCCAAGGTTGATTAATTAGCATGATCGATCCAGACCTCGATCATTGCTCTGTGTTACTGGTCTGGTGGTGGCGGCGGAAGCGACTCTAGGGTTTTGCTCAAAGCCTAGGTCACGTCATACGGGCTGTAGAATCCTAAGTCGGTCAATCATCTTAGGACCACGTGGCGTGGAGTTGGCTTTGGTAAAAGTTTTGGAGTCCCTTGTAGAGATTAAAAAAGTAAGAATACGGGTAGAGGGGGAGTAGAAGGAAAGATAATTAGAGAACACCCCTCCCTGTGTTACAGACCGAAAAAGTAAGATTAATAATTCTAACACGAATTTTCTCAATCTTTCATACATTTCTTTTCACTGTTGGTGGTAATTCAAAAATCAATTCTCCAAAATTCATTTTTATTTCTAGTCTGACGCGACACTTGAGCGCGTTTCGTAAAACTTATTACATTTTCAAAGACTTTAGTATACACAACTGAATAGAACTTACACATCTCCGATTTGTTTATATCTACATTTGAGTGAGGTGGATGGGGTGAGGTGGTATTAATAGGGTATTAATTTCATCAACACAAGATAGAACACGAAACAATGGGTATTGAATGGAAGTGATTGTAGAAAGCCTATTGGTCCATATTTCTTGATGCTTCTATATTGGAGCGGAGTCTTGAGGTGGGTAGAATATAGTTGTGCATTAATTGGCTGTTGATAGCTGGTGCTGACTTTTTAATGTGCAATGCCTCGCAAACGTCAAGCCGTCTGCTATCGCTGTATCTATCGATGATTTCTGTGTTGTTTACTAGGATTTCTCTGGCGATGGTTTGGTTGTGGGAAGAGATTATATATTCCTTAATAGAGCCCTGTTGCTTATGCATCGTTAAACGCCTAGAAAGAGATGTTGTTGTCTTGCCTATATACTGGTTTTTTGGAGCTTACAATCCCCAAGAGGGCATTTGAAGGCATAGACGACGTTGGTCTCTTTTAAAGCGTTCTGCTTTGTGTCTGGAGAGTTTCTCATGAGTAGGCTGGCCGTTTTTCTGGTTTTATAGTAAATCGTCAGTTGTATTCTCTGATTTTTGTCTGTAGGGATAACGTTTCAATTAACAATATCTTTCAGGACCCTTTCCTCCGTTTTATGAGCTGTGGAAAAGAAGTTCCTGTAAAATAGTCTAATAGGGGGTATAGGTGTTGTGTTAGTTGTCTCTTCAGAGGTTGCATGGCGTTTCACTTTCCTTCTTATGATGTCTTCGACGAAACCATTGGAGAAACCGTTGTTGACTAGGACCTGCCTTACCCTACAGAGTTCTTCGTCGACTTGCTTCCAACAACACCTCGACATCCTCACAGACCGACATCACCTCAGCACTGAAACAAGGATTATCAAGAAACTAACAACGTTATATGGAGGACCTATTGCAATTCCACGACCAAGAGATGGCTTCCTGAACCTTGCAGGAATTAACCTCACTGAGGACCAAGTCACTCTCCTAAATCTGGGCATAAACTATCACGTTATGTCCAGACCGAGTGAGATGGCCCGGAAAGTGGAGTTGGAAATTCTGTTGGACGACATATTCGACCTCGAGACACAAAAGAAGGTCACTACCAAAGATACCTTACAAGCAGAACTTATTGCGGAAGGAGGAAAGAATCGAGGCAACTACAGAAGCACCATACTGTCCCCCGAGCTCAAAGCGACAGCTAAAAGCCTTCGTGAGAACAAGGAGATAGTTGTCAGGAGAGGTGACAAGTCGCCAATATATGTCATTCTTAAAAAAGACGAATATCTGGCGAAAATGAACCTCATACTCTCTGACCAAACTAAATTCCAAAGGGTAACGAAGGACACTACAGCCGAATTGAAAGCAAAGGTCAACAAACTGATTGAAACTGTGAACGCCAAGAAATCCGGACTCCACCTGCCAAAGATTATTGGGGAATATAAACCTGGATATGCGTATGGGAATGTCAAGACACACAAGCCTGGAAACCCACTTCGGCCAATCATTAGCCAGATACCCACACCCACGTACAGACTGGCGAAGCGACTCAACGGCCTGCTGACTCCTTATGTCCCTTACGCCTTCAGCCTGAAGTCTCCAAAAGAATTTGTTGACTTACTGCGGGGCACACGGGCCACAGGGATAAGAGCCTCGTTGGACGTAGAATCACTGTTCACCAACGTACCTGTGGACGAGACAATCGGGATGATAGCCGACAGAGTGTATCGTGATCCAGCCTGTACTCCTCTTGACATACCAGAGAATATTCTAAGGAAACTACTCCAAGCTTGTACTAAAGAGGCACCCTTCTTGAGCCCGGATGGGCACATGTATAAACAAGTAGATGGGGTCGCCATGGGTTCTCCCCTAGGTGTCCTGTTTGCAAACTTCTACATGGGTATCATCGAGCAAAAAGTCTTACTTGACATGAACTTGAAACCGGCCATATACTGCAGGTATGTTGACGACATTTTTACACAGATACCTGATGTCAGACATCTGCAGGAGCTAAAGGAGGCGTTTGAGCAGAGTTCCGTGCTGCGTTTCACTTACGAGATGAAAAAGGATGGGAAGCTGCCCTTTCTAGATGTAACAGTCATGGAAAAGAGCGGAGGTTTCCACACTGCAGTCTACACTAAGGAAACGAACATAGGAATGTGCCTAAATGCCAACAGCGACTGCCCAGACAGGTACACGAGGAGTGTTGTTAACGAATATGTCGACCGTGCTCTCAGCCACAGCTCAGAATGGAAGCAAGTCGACGAAGAACTCTGTAGGGTAAGGCAGGTCCTAGTCAACAACGGCTTCTCCAATGGTTTCGTCGAAGACATCATAAGAAGGAAAGTGAAACGCCATGCAACCTCTGAAGAGACAACTAACACAACACCTATACCCCCTATTAGATTATTTTACAGGAACTTCTTTTCCACAGCTCATGAAACGGAGGAAAGGGTCCTGAAAGATATTGTTAATAGAAACGTTATCCCTACAGACAAAAATCAGATGATTCAACTGACGATTTACTATAAAACCAGAGAAACGGCCAGCCAACTCACGAGAAACTCTCCAGACACAAAGCAGAACGCTCTAAAAGAGACCAACGTCGTCTATGCCTTCAAATGCCCTCTTGGGGATTGTAAGCTCCAAAAAACCCAGTATATAGACAAGACAACAACATCTCTTTCTAGGCGTTTAACGATGCACAAGCAACAGGGCTCTATTAAGGAACATATAATCTCTTCCCACAACCATCGCCAGAGAAATCCTAGTAAACAACACAGAAATCATCGATAGATACAGCGATAGCAGACAGCTTGACGTTTGCGAGGCACTGCACATTAAAAAGTCAGCACCAGTTATCAACAGCCAATTAATGCACAACTATATTCTACCCACCTCAAGACTCCGCTCCAATATAGAAGCATCAAGAAATATGGACCAATAGGCTTTCTACAATCACTTCCATTCAATACCCATTGTTTCGTGTTGTGTCTTGTGTTGATGAAATTAATACCCTATTAATACCACCTCACCCCCATCCACCTCACTCAAATGTAGATATAAACAAATCGGAGATGTGCAAGTTCTATTCAGTTGTGTATACTAAAGTCTTGGAAAATGTAATAAGTTTTACGAAACGCGCTCAAGTGTCGCGTCAGACTAGAAATAAAAATGAATTTTGGAGAATTGATTTTTGAATTACAACCAACAGTGAAAAGAAATGTACGAAAGATTGAGAAAATTCGTGTTAGAATTATTAATCTTACTTTTTCGGTCATATTTAATAATATATATATATATATATATATATATATATATATACATATATATATATATATATATATGTCGTACCTAGTAGCCAGAACTCACTTCTCAGCCTACTATGCAAGGCTCGATTTGCCTAATAAGCCAAGTTTTCATGAATTCATTGTTTTTCGACTACCTAACCTACCTAACCTAACCTAACCTAACTTTTTCGGCTACCTAACCTAACCTAACCTATAAAGATAGGTTAGGTTAGGTTAGGTAGGGTTGGTTAGGTTCGGTCATATATCTACTTTAATTTTACCTCCAATAAAAATCAATTGACCTCATACATAATGAAATGGGTAGCTTTATCATTTCATAAGAAAAAAATTAGAGAAAATATATTAATTCAGGAAAACTTGGCTTATTAGGCAAATCGGGCCTTGCATAGTAGGCTGAAAAGTGAGTTCTGGCTACTAGGTACGACATATATATATATATATATATATATATATATATATATATATGTCGTACCTAGTAGCCAGAACGCACTTCTCAGCCTACTATGCAAGGCCAAATTTGCCTAATAAGCCAAGTTTTCATGAATTATTTGTTTTTCGACTACCTAACCTACCTAACCTAACCTAACTTTTTCGGCTACCTAACCAAACCTAACCTATAAAGATAGGTTAGGTTAGGTTAGGAAGGGTTGGTTAGGTTCAGTCATATAACTACGTTAATTTTAACTCCAATAAAAAAAATTGACCTCATACATAATGAAATGGGTAGCTTTATCATTTCATAAGAAAAAAATTAGAGAAAATATATTAATTCAGGAAAACTTGGCTTATTAGGCAAATCGGGCCTTGCATTGTAGGCTGAGAAGTGAGTTCTGGCTACTAGGTACGACATATATATATATATATATATATATATATATATATATATATATATATATATATATATATATATATATATATATATATACACTATATATACACTATATATATATATATATACACTTTCATGAACATATATATATATATATATATATATATATATATATATATATATGTCGTACCTAGTAGCCAGAACGCACTTCTCAGCCTACTATGCAAGGTCCGATTTGCCTAATAAGCCAAGTTTTCCTGAATTAATATATTTTCTCTATTTTTTTTCTTATGAAATGATAAAGCTACCCATTTCATTATGTATTAGGTCAATTTTTTTTATTGGAGTTAAAATTAACGTAGATATATGACCGAACTTAACCAACCCTACCTAACCTAACCTAACCTATCTTTATAGGTTAGGTTAGGTTAGGTAGCCGAAAAAGTTAGGTTAGGTTAGGTTAGGTAGGTTAGGTAGTCGAAAAAACATTAGTTCAAGAAAACTTGGCTTATTAGGCAAATCGGGCCTTGCATAGTAGGCTGAGAAGTGCGTTCTGGCTACTAGGTACGACATATATATATATATATATATATATATATATATATATATATATATATATGTCGTACCTAGTAGCCAGAACACACTTCTCAGCCTACTATGCAAGGCCCGATTTGCCTAATAAGCCAAGTTTTCCTGAATTAATATATTTTCTCAGATTTTTTTCTTACGAAATGATAAAGCTACCCATTTCATTATGTATGAGGTAAAAAAAATTTTATTGGAGTTAAAATTAACGTAGATATATGACCGAACCTAACCAACCCTACCTAACCTAACCTAACCTATCTTTATAGGTTAGGTTAGGTTAGGTGGCCGAAAAAGTTAGGTTAGGTTAGGTTAGGTAGGTTAGGTAGTCGAAAAACAATTAATTCATGAAAACTTGGCTTATTAGGCAAATCGGGCCTTGCATAGTAGGCTGAGAAGTATGTTCTGGCTACTAGGTACGACATATATATATATATATATATATATATATATATATATATATATATATATATATATATATATATATATATATATGTCGTACCTAGTAGCCAGAACGCACTTGTCAGCCTACTATGCAAGGCCCGATTTGCCTAATAAGCCTAGTTTTCATGAAATAATTGTTTTTCGACTACCTAACCTACCTAACCTAACCTAACCTAACTTTTTTGGCTACCTAACCTAACCTAACCTATAAAGATAGGTTAGGTTAGGTTAGGTAGGGTTGGTTAGGTTCGGTCATATTTCTACGTCAATTTTAGCTCCATTAAAAAAAAATGACTTCATACATAATTAAATGGGTAGCTTTATCATTTCATAAGAAAATAATTAGAGAAAATATATTAATTCATGAAAACTTGGCTTATTAGGCAAATCGGGCCTTGTATAGTAGGCCGAGAAGTCCATTCTGGCTACTAGGTACGACATATATATATATATATATATATATATATATATATATATATATATATATATATATATATATATATATATATATATATATATATATATATATATATATTATTATTAAATATGACCGAAAAAGTAAGATTAATAATTCTAACACGAATTTTCTCAATCTTTCGTACATTTCTTTTCACTGTTGGAGGTAAATCAAAAATAAATTCTCCAAAATTCATTTTTATTTCTAGTCTGAAGCGACACGAGCGCGTTTCGTAAAACTTATTACATTTTCAAAGACTTTAGTTCACAAATACACAACTGAATAGAACTTACGCATCTCCGATTTTATATCTACATTTGAGTGAGGTGGAAGGGGTGATGTGGCATTAACACAAGACAGAACAAGAGGGGGCATTAATAGGGTATTAATTTCATCAACACAAAACAGAACAAGAGGTGGTATTAATAGGGTATTAATTTCATCAACACAAGACAGAACACGAAACAATGGGTATTGAATAGAAGTGTTTGTAGAAAGCCTATTGGTCCATATTTCTTGATGCTTCTATATTGGAGCGGAGTCTTGAGGTGGGTAGAATATAGTTGTGCATTAATTGGCTGTTGATTGCTGGTGTTGACTTCTTGATGTGTAGTGCCTCGCAAACGTCAAGCCGCCTGCTATCGCTGTATCTATCGATGATTTCTGTGTTGTTTACTAGGATTTCTCTGGCGATGGTTTGGTTGTGGGAAGAGATTATATGTTCCTTAATGGAGCCCTGTTGCTTATGCATCGTTAAACGCCTAGAAAGACATGTTGTTGTCTTGCCTATATACTGGGTTTTTTGGAGCTTACAGTCCCCAAGAGGGCATTTGAAGGCATAGACGACGTTAGTCTCTTTTAAAGCGTTCTGTTTTGTGTCTGGAGAGTTTCTCATGAGTAGGCTGGCCGTTTTTCTGGTTTTATAGTAAATCGTCAGTTGTATCCTCTGATTTCTGTGTGTAGGGATAACGTTTCTATTAACAATATCTTTCAGGACCCTTTCCTCCGTTTTATGAGCTGTGGAAAAGAAGTTCCTGTAAAATAGTCTAATAGGGGGTATAGGTGTTGTGTTAGTTGTCTATTCAGAGGTTGCATGGCGTTTCACTTTCCTTCTTATGATGTCTTCGACGAAACCATTGGAGAAGCCGTTGTTGACTAGGACGTAGGGTAAGGCAGGTCCTAGTCAACAATGGCTTCTCCAATGGTTTCGTCAAAGACATCATAAGAATTAGGGTGAAACGCCATGCAACCTCTGAAGAGACAACTAACACAACACCTATACCCCCTATTAGACTATTTTACAGGAACTTCTTTTCCACAGCTCATAAAACGGAGGAAAGGGTCCTGAAAGATATTGTTAATAGAAACGTTATCCCTACAGACAGAAATCAGAGGATACAACTGACGATTTACTATAAAACCAGAAAAACTGCCAGCCTACTCATGAGAAACTCTCCAGACACAAAACAGAACGCTTTAAAAGAGACTAACGTCGTCTATGCCTTCAAATGCCCTCTTGGGGACTGTAAGCTCCAAAAAACCCAGTATATAGGCAAGACAACAACATGTCTTTCTAGGCGTTTAACGATGCATAAGCAACAGGGCTCCATTAAGGAACATATAATCTCTTCCCACAACCAAACCATCGCCAGAGAAATCCTAGTAAACAACACAGAAATCATCGATAGATACAGCGATAGCAGGCGGCTTGACGTTTGCGAGGCACTACACATCAAGAAGTCAACACCAGTAATCAACAGCCAATTAATGCACAACTATATTCTACCCACCTCAAGACTCCGCTCCAATATAGAAGCATCAAGAAATATGGACCAATAGGCTTTCTACAAACACTTCTATTCAATACCCATTGTTTCGTGTTCTGTCTTGTGTTGATGAAATTAATACCCTATTAATACCACCTCTTGTTCTGTCTTGTGTTGATGAAATTAATACCCTATTAATGCCCCCTGTTGTTCTGTCTTGTGTTAATGCCACATCACCCCTTCCACCTCACTCAAATGTAGATATAAAATCGGAGATGCGTAAGTTCTATTCAGTTGTGTATTTGTGAACTAAAGTCTTTGAAAATGTAATAAGTTTTACAAAACACGCTCGTGTTGCGTCAGACTAGAAATAAAAATGAATTTTGGAGAATTGATTTTTGATTTACCTCCAACAGTGAAAAGAAATGTACGAAAGATTGAGAAAATTCGTGTTAGAATTATTAATCTTACTTTTTCGGTCATATTTAATAATATATGTCTACAGGAAAGACTGCTACCAAAATATACTAATATATATATATATATATATATATATATATATATATATATATATATATATATATATATATATATATATATATATATATATAAATATATATATATATGCACTACCTAACCTATATAGAAAAACCTGCTGGGATGCGAACATTTCCATTTTTATTTATATATATATATATATATATATATATATATATATATATATATATATATATATATATATATATATATATAATATAATATATATATATATATATATATATATATAATATAATATATATATATATATATATATATATATATATATATATATATATATATATATATATATATATATATGTCGTACCTAGTAGCCAGAACTCACTTCTCAGCCTATTATGCAAGGCCCGATTTGCCTAATAAGCCAAGTTTTCATGAATTAATTGTTTTTCGACTACCTAACCTACCTAACCTAACCTAACCTACCTTTTTGGGCTACCTAACCAAACCTAACCTATAAAGATAGGTTAGGTTAGGTTAGGTAGGGTTGGTTAGGTTCGGTCATATATCTACGTTAATTTTAACTCCAATAAAAAAAAATTGACCTCATACATAATGAAATGGGTAGCTTTATCATTTCATAAGAAAAAAATTAGAAAAAATATATTAATTCAGGAAAACTTGGCTTATTAGGCAAATCGGGCCTTGCATAGTAGGCCAAAAAGTGAGTTCTGGCTACTAGGTACGACATATATATATATATATATATATATATATATATATATATATATATATATATATATATATATATATATATATATATGTCGTACCTAGTAGCCAGAGAACGCACTTCTCAGCCTACTATGCAAGGCCCGATTTGCCTAATAAGCCAAGTTTTCCTGAATTAATTGTTTTTCGGCTACCTAACCTACCTAACCTAACCTAACCTAACTTTTTCGGCTACCTAACCTAACCTAACCCATAAAGATAGGTTAGGTGAGGTTAGGTAGGGTTGGTTAGGTTCGGTCATATATCTACGTTAATTTTAACTCCAATAAAAACAAATTGACCTCATACATAATGAAATGGGTAGCTTTTTCATTTCCTAAGAAAAAAATTAGCGAAAATTTATTAATTCAGGAAAACTTGGCTTATTAGGCAAATCGGGCCTTGCATAGTAGGCTGAGAAGTGCGTTCTGGCTACTAGGTACGACATATATATATATATATATATATATATATATATATATATATATATATATATATATATATATATATATATATATATATATATATAGTCAGCCTCGCAGACATCGCGGCTCGACGTCTGCGAGGCACTACACATCAAGAAGTCAACACCCAATTAATGCACAACTATATATATATATATATATATATATATATATATATATATATATATATATATATATATATATATATATATATATATATATATATATATATATGTCGTACCTAATAGCCAGAACGCACTTCTCAGCCAACTATGCATGGCCCAATTTGCCTAATAAGCCAAGTTTTCATGAATTAATGTTTTTTCGGCTACCTAACCTACCTAACCTAACCTAACCTAACTTTTTCTGCTACCTATCCTAACCTAACCGATAGAGATAGGTTAGGTTAGGTAGGGTTGGTTAGGTTCGGTCATATATCTACGTTAATTTTAACTCCAATAAAAAAAACTTTACCTCATACATAATGAAATGGGTAGCTTTATCATTTCATAAGAAAAAAATTAGAAAAAATATATTAATTCAGGAAAACTTGGCTTATTAGGCAAATCGGGCTTTGCATTGTAGGCTGAGAAGTGCGTTCTGGCTATTAGGTACGACATATATATATATATATATATATATATATATATATTATATATATATATATATATATATATATATATATATATATATATATATAAATAAAAATGGAAATGTTCGCTTCCCAGCAGGTTTTTCTATATATATTATATTGATGTCCCATCTGTGAAGGAAATACCATGATATTTTTGAAAAACTGTGTTTTTCATGTGAGAGAAATCTCTGAAACCTCTTTACCGATTGCTTTGAAATTTTGATACGACGTTGCATTCGAATTGGCGCATGTTTTTATATACCTACTATTGACATGCCTTACCTGTGACAGAAAAAAACATGCTTTTTTTGAAAAACAGCGCCATCTGTTGGACGTAAGAGCAACACATGCTGTATCCCCAAAGTTCTTCACCGATTGCTTGGAAATTTTGACACAACGTTCCATTCGAATAGATGCGTGGCTTTATATACCTATTGTATAGATGCTATCCACAGTGACAGATAAAAACATACGTTTTTGAAAAACAGCGCTATCTGTTGCACATAAAAGCAACATGCACGCTATACTATATTTGTCACGAATTCCATTTCAATGTTTCCGGTTGCATTGATAAATTTTATTTTCATAGATTTCAATTTATTTTAATTTTTTTGTGAATTATTTTGTGTGACATTGTGTTGGAATTGAGCTGTGTTGTTTACCATACCATTCATTTCGTAAGTAAAAGTACAGATGCTGTCGGAAATCCGACACACACAATAACATAAGTTACCCCCATAAAGGAAAAGAGAATGAGTGATTCCGTGACGTCATCGACGCCACGTATTTATATCAATTCTAATTTCTTTTAAACAACTGTCTAGTGTTTAAATCTAATAAAAAATTGTTCACTAGGACTGAATATAATTAAATACAACAGGAATATACCTTAACTCTCTATTCCTTAAACATGAATAGAAGCACCAAACACTTGAGGACGTATCTCCCCTTGAGCGTCGTCACGTACACACAGCAACTTGTAAACAGTGAGAAAGCTCTCCCTGACGAATTTACAAGACAAAAGGTTCTTTCTCCGAGCTTCGACACAGGATCATCTACGATCCGCCCAACCGAATATCTCATGAACAAAGGGAAGAACAATTTTCGGTATTTCTATTGCATTTAATACTGCCCATTATTATTGTAGGAAATATCGTTAAGACGTGGGATTAAATCCCCAAACTCAATGAGTTTACTCAGCTCTACATACACACATATTCCATGTCATTCCTGTATTTATATGTTTAGGGAACCATTATTAATTCCTTACATCTCAAACAGGTAATTGTGAGGGGGGGTTAGTGAAGCAGGAAGCTGTCTCCCAATATAATTATAAGAATAGTTACCTGCTGTACATCAAGCCTTGTAGGCCTCCATACAGCCGCCATTACGTGGCACTCAGAGGCACAGGGCCACACCCCCATTTGATGCTACAATTAGCACAGCCCCACCAACAGTAGCAGTTAGGCTCTTTTGTGTTCATACTGTAGACATAGTATTAGTAGTTATAAATTTATTTTACTGCAGTATAATAGTAGATTAGACCACCATATGTGGTATGATTTATAATTTATATATTAAAGACTAGGTAAACAATTTGTGGTTTATGAAGGATCCACCTCAAACTGGTTTAAGCTACAAATTGTCCCTCCAATTGTGTGTGATAAGTTCTAGCAAGCTGAATCAGAATATATACAGTCCACTTACTGCTAACTAACTAACTAACTTACTAAGAAAAATAATAAAATAAAAATAATATAATATTAAAGTAATTAGAAAAATAAAGTAAATATTGAATATTCACAGAATAAAAACAGTTAAACCTTGCTAGGATTTTTCCACAGATGCCACTCCTGTGACAGGTAAAACTATGCTTTTCTTGAAAAACAGCGCCATCTGTTTCATGTAAGAGCAACACACATGCCATACTAAAGATGTTACAATTCAATTTCAATGTTTCTGATTGCATTGGTAAATTAAATTTTACTAGATTTTGATTTATTTTCGTTTTGATTTAATTATTTTGTGTGAATTGCATTGGAATTGAGCTGTGTTGTTTACCAGACCGTTCATTTCGTGAGAATAGTTTATTTTTATATTTTTTCATATTTTCATTTCATTTTTTAACTGTTTTTCTTATATTTCAGTGATGGGAACATCACATCACTTGATGTTCCCAATTTTCTGATGTGAACATGAGACCATTTGGGAAGGCATCGGACGAGGGAGTGGGGAATGGTGGGGATGACGAGGGGACGGAAGTGAGAGATGATGTGGAGGACGAGGGGACAATGGAGGGGGTAATGGTGGGGAAGGACGAGGGGACGGGGGAGTTTGGGATGGTGGGGACGAGGGGATGGGGGAATGGAGAATGGTGGGTAGGGCAAAGGGACATGGGGAGTGGGGCATGGTGGGAAGGAAGAGGAGATGGTGGTATGGGGATTGGTGCGGAGGACGAGGGGACGGTGGAGTGGGGAATGGTGGGGAGGACTGGGAGACAGGGAAGGTTGCTTTGGCTTAGAAACGCACATGCATTGCTTTTGTCCGGTCGTGATGGTCGAGTGCATAAGGTGCCCTGTACACCAGTTGCATAGTGCTCCTGGCAGTATGGGTTCGAGTCATTTCTGGGGTGTGAGCATGTTGCATGTATGCCTGGGGACCATTCAGGCTTGTTTGCATATATATATATATATATATATATATATATATATATATATATATATATATGCATATATATATATTCTGATTTAGGGCTTCTATCCCTCTTACTAATGCTCTTGCATCAGGGTTCAGCTGTAAGAGGAGTTCACCAAAAGTCATATTGTTTTCAAGGTGAACAAAAAGAAGTGAATAAGTGAAGAACGTATTACACTTATTATAAAATCCCACGACGTTTCGAACCTACATGGTTCATTCTCAAGTGATGTTACAGTTCAGAACATTATATTTTATACTAATAGCAGGTCAGGAGAATACAAATGGATCGAAAAATGGGATTAGGTGTAAACAAAGGGTATACATTGGGTAGACATGAAGGAGAAAAGAAGTAAGGATAAATAGGGTACATACAAAGATTAATCAAGCTAAGTGGGTGCTGTTTGTCGAGCAGTGTCTTCTATGTTGGCATCTTGACCTTCAGGTCTTGGTATGGTGAGTAGAGTGAATAGTTTCGTAATATGAGTATTTATGGTAGCTTGTTCTACTTTTATGTAGATTGCTTCAAGAAATTGTCATCGTCTTACATCTTGGGTTTTGTCTATTATACAAGTATTTTTATTTAACATTTTTTTGTTAGGGGTGATGTCATGGGCTTGTCTCATGTGATTTCTGGGGACACCGGATTGAAGATGACAGGTCAAACGCCTCGTCAGCTTGGTCGACGTCATACCTATGTACTTAGATTGAAGGTTACATCCTTCATGGGGGCAGGGGTACATGTATATAACATTTGACTGATGTAAAGGGTTATCCGTCGGCTTTGGGCTGTTTTTGATAAGGAGGTTGGTAGTCTTCTTGCTTCTGTAGAATATGATCATGACTATGTTTTGGTTAGAAGTAATGCTTTTTACTCCTCTACGGATTATCTCTTTCATTATTCTTTCTTCTTTATTATTTTTACTGTGCATGGTTGATTTATAATATAATTTTATTGGAGGTATTGTGGTTTCTGTTCTAGGTTCAGGATTATACCATCGATCCAAGTGTCTTCTTATAGCAGCGTTAATTTCCGTGTTGCTATATCCGTTGTTGACCAATACTTGTGTTATTTTTCAAACTCTCTACTCACGTTGCTCCAGTCGGTGCAGTTGGTGAGCGCTCGACGAATATAAGCATTGAGAACACTGGCTTTGTATCTTTGGGGCACTCACTTTTACCGTTCAAGCATAATCCTATGTTGGTAGGTTTAGTATATACGTTGGGGCTTAAAAAGGTTCCTGTTTTTGTTATTAGTATATCCAAGAATAGCAGACTGTTATTTTCACTATTTTCATGTGTAAATCGGAGTACTGACTCTCTCTCTAGATGGCTTTTTAGATCAATTAGTTCGTCTGAGTCTTTTACTATGATGTCATCTACATAACGGCAGTATACAGTTGGTTTTTGTCTGCTACTGAAGACTGTCTTCGATGGTTCCCATATAAAAAATAGCAAATAACACTCCGGGAGCTCATTGCTACTCCGTCTATTTGTAAATACATGTCTCCTTGTGGACTGATGAAAGGGGCTTCCTTTGTACATGCCTCGAGAAGACTCTTCAAGTGTGGCTTGGGTATGTCTAATATGGGGGTGCTCTCGTCAGAGTATACTTTGTCCAGTATCATTCCTATGGTTGTGTCGAGTGGGACGTTGGTAAATAGGGATTCGACGTCCAGGGAAGCAATGATTCCATTGGGCTGTGTAGTTTTGATTGATTCTAGGAAATCTGCTGATGATTGTAGACTATAATTGCTTGGAGTGTATGGAGTTAGGAGTTCGTTAAGTCTTGTTGACAGGTGAGAGGTCGGAGTTGGTATTTGACTGATTATTGGGCATAGTGGGTTATCTGGTTTGTGTGTCTTAACATTACCATAGGCATATGATAAGCCATAGTCGCCTTGGAGTATAGTTAAATGAACACTACTTTTCTTTGCGTTGATTGCAGTAATTTTTTGTTCACCTTGCGTTTAAGGTCTTTCACAGGGTTCCTCGTAATTCGTTGAAATTTGGTGTCATCATTAAAGGTGTCGCTAATTCTGTTTATGTATTCTTGGGAAGGAATCAATACATATGCTGCTGTCTTGTCGGCTTTTCTTATTGTTACATCTTACAGATGTAACAATTTCTTATTGTTACAGATGTAACAATAAGAAAAGCCGACAAGACAGCAGCATATGTATTGATTCCTTCCCAAGAATACATAAACAGAATTAGCGACATCCTAATACATAGGTATGAAGTCAAGTCGAGGTCGAGGGAGGGGGAAGACGTACCGTGCGCGCTCTGTTAAAATCGTGTCATTAACCGGGATTCGTAGGACTACTGCCGTGGATTACTGATTACAGTCATAACAAAGTGCATAGTGACCCGCTGGAAAATTGAAAATAGTCATTAACAATAGAACTTTGTGTTAAATAGAGAATAAACGGGAGACACGTGTGAGCCAGTGAACGAGGCTTTGTGTACATGCGTGTATTAGGAAAAAAATAGTGAACGGTGATTCGTGGAACAGTGATGTGGAACGGGTATCATAACAACATCTAAGTTGGAAGTGAATATTATAAATATAGAATACTAGAAATATAGAATAGTGGCAAGAGGCGGCATCAGTGGTTATAAATCGAGTAACTGGAAACTGGTGACATCAACCTGGGCCACAAGAGGTCACCTGTACTGACCGGGGACCAGCTTCGCTACCCTACGCTAAGTACCTGCCATAAAGTTTGAACAAAATAACATACATAATATTACTAATATACGGTATACATATAATATTATAAATATTAAACATATAAATATATATACATATAATTTTATAAAGAGTTAAAAGGACTGACATCAACAAGTGATCCATACAGTGACTCTCAAATACAACACAATACATCAGACAATGGAGAGGTGTGGCGAGTGTTCGGGAGTACTGGGAAGACGTAATGTAGGCGTAACGTGTTGCATCTGTAACATAAGATTTCACCTGGGCTGTACAGAATTAGCTCCAGGATGCATAAAAAGGCAAGGAATTTACTGGGTTTGCAAAGATGACAGATTAATGTTAGAGAACATAACTAAACTGATGAAAAACATTCCCGAGTCACAGAGATTATCATTCACAGACAGGCTACCAGTGATATATGCGGACTGGGAAAAGATAACATTGGATAACGACCAAAACTCAGGAACAGGTAGTTTAGAGAACTGCAGCAGTAGTGTGGAGGAGGAGACTATTGTGGTACAAAATAACAGCAATATTGCAGAGCCAGATAATATAAACGATGAGAGCAACAGTGAGACAGAGTGCATAGATGAAGGAATTGGGACGAAAAACGGAGATGGCTCCAATAAAGAGGTAGACAAGACAGTCACAGATATAAATACCTTGAAAAACGCAAAACCGAAACACATTTGCAAATTCTCCGCTAAAGGAATATGCAAATATGGAAAATTAGGAGCAAAATGCCATTTTCTGCATCCTCGAAAATGCAGGAACATGTTGGAGAGGGGTACATGCCGTTTTGGAACAGGGTGTAGATACTTCCACCCTAAATTATGTCAATTTTCAATTAGGGACAAAAAATGCTTCAGTGTCTCTGAAGACTCAATCAATCAGTGACTCAATCTTCAGTGTCCGGAATTCCATGTGAGAGGTACAGAGGGTTATAGACGGGAAGATCAATATGACACTACTGGAAATTTTTTAGAGGAAGGCAGAAATAGAGTAGTAAATATAAGAGAGAGGAACAGTCAGATGGAACCACTACAGGATTACAGAGGGGAACGGAGATACCCACAAGACTGGAATTCAAATTACCAACAAGCACACAGGTACTACACCAGACAACACCCGTCCTACTACCAAAACTGGACGAATCACTTCCAAAACGACACACCCTGGACGCAAACACAGTGGCCTCCTTATCAGAGCCTCAGATATTAACACCAAGTAAGGCTTCCAGCACTTCCACTAACACGATAACATCATTTATATTTGCCAACATCCAGGGTATAAAAACACGCAAATCCCCAACAAAGTTCACTTTATAGATGGTCTCCTTCATGAGGCAAATGCAGTGTTTGCAGCCATAACAGAAACCCACACAAAGGACTGTCATGATAGTGAAATATGGATCTCAGAATACAATCTTTTCAGATGTGATAGGAAACACCGGCTTCAGGGTGGGGTCAGCCTCTACATCAAAGACACACTCATCTGTACTGAGCTGCTAAACACCTCAAATGATATAGTGGAAGTGCTGATAATCAAAATAGAGATTTTAAATGTAGTTATTGTCCTTGTATATAAGTCACCAGAGGCAAACCCTCAGCAGTTTAAAGACCAACTAATGAAAATAGAACACTGCTTGGAAAACCTCACAAATCCAGCTCCGAACATCATCCTGCTTGGGGACTTCAACCTACGGCACCTGAAATGGAAACACCTGGCTAATACAGTAATATCAGAAAGAATACCAGGAAGTAGCCTAAATGAACAGGCTACTTCAAATGACCAGGCTACTTCAAATGACGTAGCAGGCAAATGACCTGCTACGGATGTGCGACAGGTTTGCCTTAAACCAGCAAATAGTAGAACCAACTAGGAAGGAGAACATGCTGGACCTCATTTTCACTAATAATGATGAATTGATCAGGAACATAATGATTACAAATACCTGTTACTCAGATCACAACTTAATTGAAGTTATGACAACCATGGGGAGTAGACCTTCAAAACCAGTCCAGATTCCCGGTGGAGGAGATTTCAGCAAATTCAACTTCAATAATAAACAGATAAACTGGGAGCAAATAAACCATGACTTCACAGAAATAAACTGGGAAGAACAGCTAGAAAATGCAAACCTGAACCAGTGCCTGGAAAAAATAAGCTCAGTAGCACTAGAAATATGTTCAAACCGCATACCTCTAAGAAAAAAGAGGAAGAGATGCAGATTGGAACGGGAACGTCGTTCCCTATATAGGCGAAGAAAACGAATCGCGGAACAACTTGAGAGTCGCACCCTATCTCAAGAACGGCGAAGAAGGTTAGGTAGAGAAATAGAAACAATTGAACGGAAGCTACAAGAATCATACAAAACCCAGGAGAGGCAAAGAGAGCAAAAGGCCATCAGTGAAATAGAAAGAAATCCGAAATATTTTTTCTCCTATGCAAAATCAAGATCAAAAACCACATCTAGTATCGGGCCCCTACGAAAGGGAGATGGAACTTTCACCGATGACAACAAAGAAATGAGCGAGCTACTGAGGACGCAGTACGACTCTGTTTTCAGCGAGCCATTAAACACACTAAATATTGATAACCCAAATGAATTTTTCATGGATACGATACCAACATCAAATCATATATCAGACGTCACCCTATCCCCACTGGATTTTGAAGAAGCCATAAACAGTATGCCTATGCACTCTGCACTAGGCCCGGATTCTTGGAACTCCATATTCATAAAGAACTGTAAAAAACCACTATCGCAGGCCCTCCACATTCTGTGGAGACAAAGCCTAGATACTGGCGTTATTCCTGATATACTAAAAACAGCAGAGATAGCACCACTTCAAGGAGGAAATAAGGCTGAGGCAAAAAATTACAGACCGATAGCGCTAACATCGCACATCATAAAAATTTTTGAGTGAGTGCTAAGAAGTAAAATCACAAAATACATGGAATCACAGCAACTCCATAACCCCGGACAACATGGTTTCAGAACAGGGCACTCTTGCCTGTCGCAGTTGCTGGACCACTATGATATGGCATTAGATGCTATGGAAGACAAACATAACGCGGATGTAATTTACACAGATTTCGCAAAAGCTTTTGATAAATGTGACCATGGTGTTATTGCACATAAAATGCGTTCAAAAGGAATTACCGGAAAAATAGGCAGATGGATCTACAATTTCCTGACCAACAGAACCCAATGTGTAATAGTCAACAAAATAAAATCCAGCCCATCAACCGTGATGAGCTCAGTCCCCCAGGGTACTGTGCTTGCTCCAGTACTTTTTCTCATCCTCATTTCGGACATAGACAAGAACACAACCTATTGCACTGTATCATCCTTTGCAGATGACACTAGGATCTTCATGAGAGTAGGCAACATAGAGGACACGGCGAACCTCCAGTCAGATGTAGATCAGGTCTTTCTATGGGCTACAGAAAATAATATGGTGTTTAACGAAGATAAGTTCCAGCTCATGCGCTATGGAAAAAATGAAAATATAAAAACGGAAACCACGTACAAAACACAGGCAAATCATAACATAGAACGAAAAGGCAATGTAAATGATCTGGGTGTACTCATGTCGGAAGACCTTACCTTTAAAGAACACAATAAAGTAGCCGTCACAACTGCAAGAAAAATGACAGGTTGGATAACAAGAACTTTTCACACTAGAGATGCTATACCGATGATGATACTTTTCAAAACGCTTGTGCTCTCTAGAGTAGAGTACTGCTGCACAATGACAGCAACTTTCAAAGCTGGAGAAATTGCTGACCTGGAGAGCGTGCAGAGATCCTTTACTGCTAGAATCCACTCAGTAAAACATCTAAACTATTGGGACCGACTAAAGAGCCTAAAACTGTACTCCCTTGAGCTCAGGCGGGAGAGGTACATAAAAATTTACACGTGGAAAATATTAGAGGGGCTGGTCCCAAACCTGCACACAGAAATAACATCACATGAGACCAGAAGACATGGCAGGATGTGCAGAATACCCCCGTTGAAAAACAGAGGTGCAACTGGTACTCTGAGAGAGAACTCTATCAACATCAGAGGTCCGAGACTGTTCAACACGCTTCCACTACACATAAGGGGCATAACTGGCCGAGCCCTCACAGTGTTCAAGAGAGAACTGGATAAGCACCTCCAAAGGATACCTGATCAACCAGGCTGTGACTCATACGTCAGGCTGCGAGCAGCCGCGTCCAACAGCCTGGTTGATAAGTCCGGCAACCAGGAGGCCTGGTCGACGACCGGGCCGCGGGGACGCTAAGCCCCGGAAGCACCTCAAGGTAACCTCAAGGTAAGGTATCCTTAGTGATGACACCAAATTTCAATGAATCACTAGGAACCGTATGGAAGACCTTAAACGCAAAGTGAGCAAAACTATTACTGCAATCAAAGCAAAGAAAGGTAGTGTTCATTTAACTAAACTCCAAGGCGACTATGGCTTAGGATAAGCCTATGGCAATGTTAAGACACACAAACCAGGTAAATCACTACGCCCAATAATAAGCCAAATATCAGCTCCATCCTATCACCTGGCAAAAAGACTTAACGAACTCGTAACTCCATACACTCCAAGCAACTAGAGTTTACAGTCATCAGCAGATTTCCTAGAATTAATCAAAACTACACATCCCGATGGGTAAGAGAAGGAAGGGGAAGAGGGGAGAGGTAAAAGAAGGAAGAAGAGGGGGAAGGGTAAGAAAAAGGGGGGTAAGGAGGAAGGATGGGTAAGAGAAGGGTGGATGCGGAGGAAGGGGGGTATGAGGTGGAGGGGGAAGAGGGGAAGGGTAAGAGAAGAGGACGAGAAGGGGGAAGAGAAGGGGATGAGGAGGAAGGGGAAATGGAGGGGGGAGGGGAAAGAGAAGGGGAATGAGTTGAAAAGGGAAGAAAAGTGGAGAGGGCAGGGGTAACAGAAAGAGAATAAACTAGACCTTCTGCTTGGAATAGAGCAGACATAGTGCCGATCCCAAAACCCAAAGATCCAGCTAATCCCAGGCCCATCTCTCTCCAAAGCTGTGCAGCCAAGACGGCTGACAGAATGGCACTCAACAGACTGGAGTGGAAAATGACTAAACTGCACCATGATATGTATGCCTATAGAAGAGGGGTTGGCACAGTGGAATGTATTACAACTCTGTTAGCCCACTTCAATGACAGACCAGGAATGCTGATATTCCTGGACCTCGAAAAAGCCTTTGAACTGGCTAGCGCCCCAGCTATTCTCTGCTGCCTCATTGACAAAGAGGTCAGAGGAAACCTGCTCTCCTGGACCAAAAACTGTCTCATAAACAGAGAAGCAAGAGTAAAACTTCATGGCACAGTCTCTGAGTACAAAAGACATGAAAATGGTACACCGCAAGGAGGTATTCTCAGCCCTCTTCTCTTCAACTGTTTAATGGAAAGAATAATGAGGTTGAAACTCCAACATCACTGCAGGCTGCTAAACTACGCGGACGACTTTGTCATCATCATAAAAGGAAGGGATGCGGCGCGCCTTGCACCCAAATGCTTAGACTGCATCAGTAAAGAGGCAAAACAGATTGGAATCAAACTCAACCCCTCAAAGTCAAAGGCTATGCCCATAAAAATAGCGAAGCCCAACATCCAACTCACAGTACAGGGTCAACCAATAGAATGGGTCGACACCTATCAGTATCTAGGAATCATCCTGGACACACACACACATGAATTTTAATGCTGAGGTCACTTACTTGAGAGAGCGAACTGCGGCCCGGACGGCAATCCTCAGGTCGCTAACCTCCCTTTCTGGAGGAGCCAATCTGCAAGTCCTTCGCACATACTATGTACAGGCAGTCAGATCAGTGATCGATTATGCCGCACCTGCACTCACAAATCTATCACACCAACAGTGGAAAAAGCTTGAAGTTGCCCAAAACAATGCTATGAGAGCTGCACTGGGAGCCCCCATGTGGACCAGGCTTGAAACTCTTAGATTGGAGATGGGTTTGCCCTCTCTACAAGAAAGAATATCACAAAGGACAGCTACAATTATCAGTAAGATAATAATTTCTTCTGATCCAATCCCAGTACGGCAGGCCTTGGTGGTTGGACTAGGCCAAAACAATGGAAACTCTTGGGTTGCAAGAGCAGGAAAAGTCCTAAACAGACTACATTTAAAAATCATGATTCTTGATAGAGAGGGTGATCATCCACACCCAAATTACACTCCTTCCGCGCCGTGGGAAGAGCCTACTTTCAAAATAGTAATAGAAAGTCTCCAAATGAAAAAGGCTGCCTATGATCCGACAATCCTAAGGCGCATAATAGAAGAGCAAATGTATAGCATAGCAGTAGCAGGAGCCACCCACATTTTCACAGACGGATCGGTGGACACAGAAAATGAGAGTGCTGGCGCTGCTCTTTGCACGACCAGCGTTCAGGCATATTGGAGACTGGGAGGACTAGTATCATCAACCCAAACTGAGCTGTTTGCCATACAACAGGCATTCGCATATGTGATTGCACAAAACACTCAAAATGCAATCATACACAGACTCAAAAGCTGCACTTCAAATACTAGGACAAAAACAGTGGAAAGATAATGTGGAAATAATTACCACCATTTTGTATCTTTGAGCAGTCGCTAAAGGCAAAGGACTCAACATAACTTTAAACTGGATCCCATCCCATATTGGAATCCCATGAAATGAAAAAGCTGATGAAATTGCTAAATTGGCAACTCGTCATCCAGTGATACATAAAACAATTCAACCCAGCCTAGAGAACATAAAAAACATCATCACCCAAAAACTCTCACATCTCAACAAAGCCTACCTGCACCAGAGAATAGCTGAAGGTTCGCCATCTGCAACATGGTATCTTCAGGCAACCAAATTAGAAAGGTTAAATATCCCAAAAGGAATCCACAGGGAAATAGCAGTTAGGTTATATAGACTACGTCTAGGTTACAGATGCCACTGGGAGATTGGTGAACCCCGACAGAGAGAGTGCATCTTCTGCCAAACTGTCACAGAAAAGCCATTACTTCACTATCTTCTGGAATGTGAAGCACCCAATGACCTTAGAAGAGCTTTAAGAGTTCCTGAATCATGCAGTGGCCATCCTGAAGCCATCAACACAGCCACTCTCCTGGTCAACAAAGGGGTCCAGCAGCTGGACACCCTCATAAAGACTGTGAAGCAGTATCCTCCCCCGCGATAACAGCTTGATGGTTAAATGCAACCTCAGAATACTGAGAAAAAAAAAAATGTACCACTTACGGGCTATTCATGCCCGTGCCACCTCTTGGGTGGCTTAATCTTTATCAATCAATCAATCTGGTAAGCTCCACGGGAGACATCTCCCGTCACGCAGGGTGCACGAGCACCTCGACAGATCTCCAGTATCATCTATTGATACTGGTAATGGTTCAAAAGGGCCACCACTTACGGGCTATTCATGACCGTGCCACCTTTAGGGTGGCTTAATCTTCATCAATCATGGTAAGCTCAGTCACGGGCTCACCATAGCCCGTGCTACATGGACACTTCGTTCTGAGTAGCTAAATCTGAAACAACAACATGGTAAGCTTGATGACGGACCGAAACGTCGTCGTCCCTTCACATTCTAGTGTGTGGTCTGGTCATTATACTTTAGCCCCATGGCCTCAAGAGTAAACAATAACGCGCGGCTTCCACCTTCCCTCGACGCTGAGGTGTCTGTGTTGGCTACTGCTCTACTGACTGTCCTGGGCATCCCAGTTAAGTAAGTGATAGCTGGTCCTTATCTTGCTCTATAATACCAGTGTTTTACATAGTTATAACTGCCCTCACTGGCATATTAAACCTTCAGTCACTTGATCAATGTTGAAGCTTGCTGACCACTCCTCACACGCTCAGCATCCCAGTACTTACTCAACATTTTCTGCTGTCCCTAAGTTGTGTTCCAAGAGTGTTACAAGCCTCTTCTATGTTATGTTACAAGAGTGTTAGAAGCCTCAGGATAGCACACTGGACTTGTGATCCTGTGGTCTTGGGTTCGATCCCAGGCGAGAAACAATGGGCAGAGTTTCTTTCACCCTATGCCCCTGTTACCTAGCAGTAAAATAGGTACCTGGGTGTTAGTCAGCTGTCACGGGCTGCTTCCTGGGGGTGGAGGCCTGGTCGAGGACTGGGCCGCGGGGACACCAAAGCCCCGAAATAGTCTCAAGATAACCTCAAGATAGCCACGTTATTGTGACTCATCGCCTGCATATGGTAAGCTTGTCACACAGCACCGCTCCTGTGCCAGGTAAGTCCACTACGGGCTCTCCATAGCCCGTGCTACTTGGAACTTCTTGCAAGTAGTTGAATCTATAACAACAACATGATATGCTTTTACGGGCTATTCATGCCCTTGCCACCTCTTGGGTGGTTTAATCTTTATTATTCATAGGAAACTTGTCTTTGAGAATGTAAGAAGCGACCTTGCGAAACGCATCCCTAGACACCAGACCAAAATAAATAGTGTGAAAATGAACTTTGGAGAGTTAATTTTTTAACTCCCACGCCAGTGAAGAAAAACGTAAGAAATAATGAGAAGATTCGTGTTAGAATCATTAACCTTACCCTTTCGGTCTGATTCAATATATTACAATACACATATGTTTACATATGTGGACACATGGGCACCCACTAACGTATTGCACCCACTTACCTTAGGTATTACATATGTGTTTCAAATATGTTTACATAATTATTATATGGAAAAAACCTTGTGTTTACATGAAAGACTGTATGTAAAACTTGGACTGCCTACAGTATAGGCCTCCAAACTTCCTAGGAAGTAGCCCGCAGCAGCTGTCTAACTACCAGGTACCCATTTATTGCTAGGTGAACAGGGGCACCAGGGTAAATGGGGTGAAAGAAACTCTGCCAATTTGTTTCCGCCTCCATCTGCGATTGAACCCGGAACCTCAGGACTACGAATCCCAAGCGCTGTCCACTCAGCTAGCTCCAGTTGATTTTCTCATGGAATATGAGTATCATCACTTAAATTTGCTTATAAAACTTACGAATGTACAGTATGTTAAAACATTTCTAGTATACAAAAAAATGAAATGATGAAACTTTTCACTAACTCACAAACACAATATTCACGGAATTATTGATATTGTTTTCCTGCGGATGTTTCTCAAGGCCCTTCGTACTCACCTAATTGTTCTTGCGTAGGGTTGAGCTCTAGCTCTTTGGTCCCGCCAAAGAATGGCGGGATTTTGTGTGAGTGTCCTGGTGAATGCCTGCTTTGGAGGCCTCGATCGACATGAAGGTGTAACAGAAGCTGTATGATACATAACAGTTTGAAGCACTTGTTTTGGTACGGTGATCTTGGCTGCACTTGACCCCTGGTGTAGGACCGGAAACAAAGTCCGAGACACGCGATATGAGGACAACTGGGATATGATGACATACTAAAAAGCCGGGATATGAGGACAATATGAGTTGGGATATTAGGGCAATAAGATCTGGGATATAAGGACAGAGTAAGAGCTTGTATATAGAGTCTCTCTGTCTCCCTCTGTCTCTCACTTCTCACTTGACCTCAAAAGTCCCAGGAGACAGTGTGTGTGTGTGTGTGTGTGTGTGTGTGTGTGTGTGTGTGTGTGTGTGTGTGTATGTGTGTGTGTGTGTGTGTGTGTGTGTGTGGAGTGGTTGAGTTTCGGGGGGATGGGGTAAACAGGACGGGGGAAGGGACCGGCCGGACACAGAAAGAGAATTAGCGGTGTGTTGGTAGGGTGCCAGACAGGAGAAGATGGAGGGGGGTGGTTTGAGATGGGGTGGGGGGAGAGATGGAGCGGGTGGAGTGGGGTGTGTGGATGGAGGGGTGGTATGGGGAGGTTGCGCTGCGGATGTCTCTCTCCCCCAAGTCTTCCTGTCTTAAGAACGACCCTCTCAGAATACCTTCTCAATTTCTGCCTTACACCGTTTCGAGGGGAAACCAGGACTGATAGGAATAACACGCTTGGTGAGTGAGTGCGTGTGCGTGTGTGTGCATGTTGTGTGTACTAACCTAATTGTGTTTAAGGGGTTGAGCTCTGGCTCTTTGGTCCCGCCACTAAAACGGCAATCAACAGGTGTACAGATTCCTGAGCCTATTGGGCTCTATCATATCTACACTTGAAACTGTGTATGGAGTCAGCCTCCACCACATCACTTCCTAATGCATTCCATTTGTCAGCCACTCTGACGCTAAAAAAGTTCTTTCTAATATCTCTGTGGCTCATTTGGGCACTCAGTTTCCACCTGTGTCCCCTAGTGCGTGTGCCCCTTGTGTTAAATAGACTGTCTTTATCTACCCTATCATTTCCCTTGAGAATCTTGTATGTGGTGATTATGTCCCCCCTAACCCTTCTGTCTTCCAACGAAGTGAGGTATAATTCCCGTAGTCTCTCCTCGTAGCTCATGCCTCTCAGCTCGGGTACTAGTCTGGTGGCAAACCTTTGAACCTTTTCCAGTTTAGTCTTATGCTTGACTAGATATGGACTCCATGCTGGAGCCGCATACTCCAGGATTGGTCTGACATATGTGGTATATAATGTTCTAAAAGATTCCTTACACAAGTTTCTAAAGGCCGTTCTTATGTTAGCCAACCTGGCATATGCTGCTGATGTTATCCTCTTGATATGAGCTTCAGGGGACAGGTCTGGCGTGATATCAATCCCCAGGTCTTTCTCTCTCTCTGACTCCTGAAGTATTTCATCTCCCAAGTGATACCTTGTATCTGGTCTCCTGCTTCCCACTCCTATCTTCATTATATTATATTTGCTTGGGTTAAACTCTAACAGCCATTTGTTCGACCATTCCTGCAGCTTGTCCAGGTCTTCTTGAAACCTCAAGCTGTCCTCCTCTGTCTTAATCCTTCTCATAATTTTGGCGTCGTCAGCAAACATTGAGAGGAATGAGTCTATGCCCTCTGGGAGATCATTTACGTATATCAGAAACAGGATAGGTCCGAGTACAGAGCCCTGTGGGAATCCACTGGTGACTTCACGCCAATCTGAGGTCTCACCCCTCACTGTAACTTTCTGCTTCCTATTGCTTAGGTACTCCCTTATCCATTGGAGCGCCCTACCAGTTACTCCTGCCTGTTTCTCCAGCTTATGCATCAGCCTTTTATGGGGTACTGTGTCAAAGGATTTCCGACAGTCCAAAAAAATGCAGTCCGCCCATCCTTCTCTGTCTTGCTTAATCTTTGTCACCTGATCGTAGAATTCTATTAAGCCTGTAAGGCAAGATTTACCCTCCCTGAACCCATGTTGATGGGTTTTCATGAAGTCTCTTCTCTCCAGATGTGTTACTAGGTTTTTTCTCACAATCTTCTCCATCACCTTTCATGGTATACAAGTCAAGGACACTGGCCTGTAGTTCAGTGCCTCTAGTTTGTCACCCTTTTTGTATATTGGGACTACATTAGCCGACTTCCATATTTCTGGTAGGTCTCCCATTTCCAGTGACCTACTATACACTATGAAGAGTGGCAAAGAAAATGCTCCTGCACACTCTTTCAATACCCATGGTGAGATTCCGTCCAGCCCAACAGCTTTTCTCACGTCCAGCTCCAATAGGTGCTTCTTGACCTCATCTCATGTAATTTCGAACCTTTCCAAGGTCGCTTGGTTTGCTGCTACCTCTCCTAGTGCAGTGACTTCTCCTTGTTCTATTGTAAAGACTTCCTGGAACCTTTTGTTGACTTCCTCATGCACCTCTTTGTCATTCTCTGTGAACCTGTCCTCGCCCACCCTAAGTTTCATCACCTGTTCCTTCACTGTTGTCTTCCTCCTGATGTGACTGTGCAGTAGCTTTGGTTCGGTCTTAGCTTTATTAGCTATATCATTTTCATACCTTTTCTCAGTTGCTCTTCTCACACTAACATACTCGTTCCTGGTTCTCTGGTATCTCTCTCTACTTTCTGGTGTTCTGTTATTACGGAAGTTCCTCCATGCTCTTTTGTTCCGCTCCTTTGCTTTCATACATTCCCTATTAAACTACGGATTCTTCTTTTGCATCGCTGTTTTTTCCTGTCGGGCCGGGACAAACCTGCTTACAACTTTCTGACACTTTTGGGTGACATAGTCCATCATGTCTAGTACGGACTTGGTTCTGAGTTCTGTGTCCCATTGTATATCCCACAGGAATTTATTCATCTCCTCATAGTTTCCCTTTCGGTATGCCAGCCCTTTGTTTCCCAGTTCTTTTTTGGGGGGAGATAATTCCTAGCTCAACCAGATACTCAAATTTCAAAACACTATGATCACTCATTCCAAGGGGGGGGGGGGGCTTCCAACTTAACTTCCCTTATATCCGACTCATATAGGGTAAATATCAGATCAAGCATGACTCGTTCATCATCTCCTCTCATTCTTGTCGGTCCCTTCACGTGTTGACTTAGAAAGTTTCTTGTTGCCACGTCCAGCAGCTTAGCTCTCCATGTGTCTAGGCCTCCATGTGGGTCTCTGTTCCCCCAATCTATCTTTCCATGGTTGAAGTCTCTCATGATTAGTAGTCTGGATCCGTTCCTGCAAGCCACAGAAGCTGCTCTCTCTATCATATTGATGGTGGCCATGTTGTTTCTATCATATTCCTGTCTGGGTCTTCTGTCGTTCGGTGGGGGGTTATATATAACTACTACAATAATTTTCTCTCCTCCAGTTGCTATGCTGCCGGATATATAGTCACTGAAACCTTCACAGTTCTGATTTACTATCTCTTCAAAACTCCAAAACTTTTCTTATCAGCAAAGCTACACCACCTCTTCCTCCTCTCCCTTCTCTCTCTTTCCTCACTACATAGTAGCCCTGTGGAAACACTGCGTTTGTTATGGTTTTCGTTAGCTTTGTTTCTGTGAGTGCTATTATGTCTGAGTTTTCTTCTAGTACCCATTCTCCGAGTTCACTTGTTTTATTTGTAATCCCATATATGTTAGTGTACATTGCCTTGAAGCTCACTTTCTTCTGTTCATTTTCTTGTCAAGTTCAAGTTCAAGTATGTTTATTGAGATAAGCAATAAATACATCTCAAAGGGATAGAGTAGCTTAGGCTATTTCTACCCCCATTTTTTTTTTTTTTTTTCTTGTCCCCTTCTTGGCGAGCATTCTGCTGGTGGGGAAAGCTGTTCCCTGGGTGAGAAGATCTGTGAGGTGGTTTGCAGGGTTTCAGAGGATTTAGGGGTCGAGGGTGGGGGTTCAAGGGAAGGGGGGGGGCATGTAGGGTGTGGGTTAAGGAGATAGGGGGGACATGGAGGATATGGGGTGAGGGGGGATAGGGAGGGTATGGGATGAAGGGGGAGGGGGACAAGGGGGGGAAAGGTGGGAGGGGTGGACATGGTGAGAATGGGGGAGGGGTGACAGGGTCTGAATGTAGGGTTGTGTGAGCGTTTGGGTGGGGGCAGGTAGGGTGAGGGGAAGGGAGGGTTTCTATGCAGAGGGGGGGTGGTGGTGCTGCCTTTCGCTCTGGTGTTGCTGGGATGCTGGTTGTTGGATCCCCTCTTGTCTCTGGGACTGTTGTGTTGGGGGCTGTGATTTCCTGGTTTACTCCTCTCTCCCTGCGCTTCCTCATTGCCTCTGCTGCCCTGGCTCTCTCCTCCTTTGTCCTGTCCCTCTGCAGGAATACTTTCTTGTATTCCTCCACATACTGCAGATGACTCTTCCTTTCTAGAATAACCTCTTTCATGGTCTCGTTTTTAAACACTACCTTTACCAGTCGGTTTCTGTCCTTGTTGTACCAGCCCAACCTGAAAACCTCATCAATGTTTTGTTCAGCCCCTTCCATCTGTAGCCCCTTCAGAAGCCCACGTACTGCCTCTCTATTCTTGCTATTCTATTCTTGCCTATTGGATCCTTCCTGTTCTTTGTACTCACGTAGTTGTGTTTGCGGGGTTTGATCTCCGGCTCTTTGGTCCCGCCTCTCAACCATCAATCAACAGGTGTACAGATTCCTGAGCCTATTGGGCTCTATCATATCTACACTTGAAACTGTATATGGAGTCAGCCTCCACCCCATCACTTCCTAATGCATTCCATTTGTCAACCACTCTGACACTAAAAAAGTTGTTTCTAATATCTCTGTGGCTCATTTGGGCACTCAGTTTCCACCTGTGTCCCCTAGTGCATGTGCCCCTTGTGTTAAATAGCCTGTCTTTATCTACCCTATCAATTCCCTTCAGAATCTTGAATGTGGTGATCATGTCCACCCTAACTCTTCTTTCTTCCAGCAAAGTGAGGTTTAATTCTCGTAGTCTCTCCTCGTAGCTCATACCTCTCAGCTCGGGTACTAGTCTGGTGGCAAACCTTTGAACCTTTTCCAGTTTATTCTTATCCGTGACTAGATATGGACTCCATGCTGGGGCTGCATACTCCAGGATTGGCCTGACATATGTGGTATACAAAGTTCTGAATGATTCTTTACACAAGTTTCTGAATGCCGTTCGTATGTTGGCCAGCCTGGCATATGCCGCTGATGTAATCCTCTTGATATGGCTGCAGGAAAAAGGTCTGGCGTGATATCAACCGCCAAGTCTTTTTCTTTCTCTGACTCCTGAAGAATTTCCGCTCTAAGATGATACCTTGTATCTGGCCGCCTGCTCCCTACACCTATCTTCATTACATTACATTTGGTTGGGTTAAACTCTAACAACCACTTGTTCGACCAATCCTTCAGCTTGTCTGGCTCTTCTTGAAGCCTCAAACAGTCCTCTTCTGTCTTAATCCTTCTCATAATTTTGGCATCGTCTGCAAACATTGAGAGAAATGAATCTATACCCTCCGGGAGATCATTTACATATATCAGAAACAAGATAGGACCGAGTACAGAGCCCTGTGGAACTCCACTGGTGACTTCACGCCAATCGAAGGTCTCACCCCTCACCGTAACTCTCTGCTTCCTATTGCTTAGGTACTCCCTTATCCACTGGAGCACCTTACCAGCTATACCTGCCTGTCTCTCCAGCTTATGTACCAGCCTCTTATGCGGTACTATGTCAAAGCCTTTCCGACAATCCAAGAAAATACAGTCCGCCCAGCCCTCTCTTTCTTGCTTAGTTTTTGTCACCTGGTCGTAGAATTCTATTAAGCCAGTCAGGCAAGATTTACCCTCCCTGAGCCTATGTTGGCGATTTGTCACGAAGTCCCTTCTCTCCAGATGTGTTACCAGGTTTTTTCTCACATTCTTCACCATTACCTTGCATGGTATACAAGTCAAGGACACTGGCCTGTAGTTCATTCCTCTTGCCTGTCGCCCTTTTTGTACATTGGGACCACATTCGCCGTCTTCCATATTTCTGGTAGGTCTCCCATCTCCAGTGACTTACTATACACTATGGAGAGTGGCTAGCAAAGTGCCTCGGCACACTCTTTCAGTACCTATGGCGAGATCCTGTCTGGACCAACAGCCTTTCTAACATCCAGATCCAGCAGGTGTCTCTTGACCTCCTCTCTCGTAATATCAAACCCTTCCAAAAGCCGCCTGGTTTACTTCCCTTTCTCCCAGCACAGTGACCTCACCTTGTTCAGTTGTGAAGACCAAATGGAACCTCTTGTTGAGTTCTTCACACACCTCTTTGTCATTCTCTGTATACCTGTCCTCGCCTGTTTTAAGTTTCACTACCTGTTATTTCACTGTTGTTTTCCTTCTGATGTGACTGCGGAGTAGCTTTGGTTCGGTCTTGGCTTTGTTTGCTATATCATTTTCATAATTTCATAGGTATTTCCCTTAGGAAGCTTCTCATCTCCTCATAATTTCCCCTTTCACTATGCCAGCCTTTTGTTTCCTAGTTCTTTTTTGGGGAGATAATACCTAGCTCTACGAGGTACTCAAAGTTCAATACACTGTGATCACTCATTCCCAAGGGTGCTTCCATCTTGACTTTCCTTATATCTCACTCATTTAGGGTAAATATCAAATCGAGCATTGCTGGTTCATCTTCTCCTCTCATTCTTGTTGGTTCCTTGATGTGCTGGCATAAAAAGTTTCTTGTTGCCACGTCTAGCAGCTTAGCTCTCCATGTTTCTGGTCCTCCATGCGGGTCTCTATTCTTCCAATCTATCTTCCCATGGTTGAAGTCTCCCATGATTAGTAGTCCAGATCAATTCCTGCTAGCAACAGAAGCTGCTCTCTCTATTATGTTAATGGTGGCCATGTTGTTTCTATCATTTTCCTGTCTGGGTCTTCTGTCATTTGGTGGTAGATTATTTATGACTACGACTATAATTTTTTGCCCTCCAGTTGTTATTGTACCAGTTATGTAGTCACTAAAACCTTCACATCCCTGAACAACCATTTCCTCAAAATCCCAGTCTTTTCTTACCAGCAGGGCTACATCACCACCACCTCTTCCTTCTCTCTCTTTCCTCATAACATAATAGTCCTGTGGGAACACTGCATTTGTTATGGTTTTCGTTAGCTTTGTTACTGTGAGAGCTATTATGTCCGGGGTTTCCTCTAGTACCCATTCTCCAAGTTCATTTGCTTTATTTGTAATTCCATCTATGTTAGTGTACATTGCCTTGAGGCTCACTTTCTTCTGTCCCTTCTCAAGTCTCCTCCTTGGTGAGTGTTCTGCTGTTGGGGGAAGCTGTTCCATGGGTGTGAGGATTTGTGAGGTGGATAACAGAGTTGCAGAGGATACTGGGATGAAGGGTGGGGGGTCAAGTAAAGGGGGAGGGACAGGGAGGGTATGGGGTGAAAGGGGATGGAGGACAGGAAGGAAAGGGGGGAGGGGGGACTCGGTGGGAGGAGTGGAGGGGTAGAAGGGTGGGGATTGGGTGTGGGGGAGGGAGATTTGGCTGGGTATTTGAGTGGGGGCCAGGGAGGGTTTGGGGTAGGGGGGGGGGGGTTCTATGCAGTGGAGGGTGGTGAGGTTGCCCTTCCTTCTGGTGTTAATGGGTAGCTGGTTGTGAGTTCCCACCCTCGTTCCAGGGGGTGATGTGTTGGGAGCTGTGATTTCCTGGTTTTCCCCTCTCGCCCTGTGCTTCTTCCTTGCTTCTGCCACCATGGCCCTCTCCTCCCTCGTCATGTCCCTCTGGAGGAATACTTTTTTGAATTCTCCAACATTTTTCAGGGAGCTCTTTCTTGATAGAATCTTCTCCTTTGTGCTCTCGTTTGCAAACCCTATCTTTATCACTCAGTCTCGGTCTTTGTTGTACCAGCCTAACCTGAAAACCTTCTCAATGCTATGCTCAGCCCCTTCCATGTCTAGTGCCTTCAGTATTTCATTCACTGCCGCTTTGTCCTTATCATTCCAATCTTTCCTATTAGAGCTTTCCTGCTATTTATTATCCACAGCTACCACTGATCTGTTCCTTTCCAACAGCTGGCTAGTGGAGCGTGCTGCTTCCTGTGAGGTAGCTGCTTTCATGGCCAACTCCATCAGTGCAGACATTACTACAGATTTTTTTTTTTGTAGCATTTCTGCAAATGTTGCTTTTATTGTTGCATTCTCTTCCAAAATACTATTACCACCTTCTCCCTGGGTGGTTATCTGAGTCTTAGCATCGACACTGTTCTCTTTGAGGGCTCTAATCTCCTCCTTTGCTGCTGTCAGCTCTCTTTTTAGGTTGCTTATTTCATTCTTCATTTCCTGCATCATTTCCTGCATCTCACTCTTGATGTCCTCCAGAAACTGGGCGAACATTTCCTTCATTTCGTCACCTGGACTTATCCCTGTTCCCCTCATACCTCTGGCTGTCATGCTTGACCCTGTTCCTAGTTGTGCCGTGATAGAATTTGTCAGAAGGGCAGAGTGGGGTGGGGAGAGAGAGAGAGAGAGAGAGAGAGAGAGAGAGAGAGAGAGAGAGAGAGAGAGAGAGAGAGAGAGAGAGAGAGACAGAGAGAGAGAGAGAGAGAGAGAGAGAGGGAGACAGAGAGATAGGTGTGTGAGTGTGTACTGAAGGGGGGGGGGAGGAGGGAGAGAGGGAGGGGATGGCGAGGGTGTGTGTGGGGATTAGAGTGGGACTGTTATATGTGGACCATATGGTTGGGAGGCAGTGTGTGTACTGTTGTTGCTCTGGTGGGAGAGGGTGGGGGGGAGAGTTGTCTCGGTTTAGGGCGGAGTGTTTTTCACACTTGGATGTCAGAAAACTAGTTCCCACATGAGCCGCACATTTCCCTTGATATTCGTTTCAGTTTATTGGCTTATATCCAAGACTAACTATTAAAAGGCAATAACACTGTACACCAATTGACTGACTGACTTTGTGAGAGGCCTTACCTAACCGCCAAATCAAAACATCCCGCAGCACAAACAGGTGTTAGAAGTACTGTTGACAGTGGTGTGTAGGCCTGCTGTCTCCATCCACGCCGCTGCCAGACGTAGGTCCCTCCAACTTGTCGCTATATATCACCAGTATTCTGCTCCTTATTCCTCTTTGCACCGATATAGTTCAATGCCATACGTTTAGAATCACTTCTTCACTATCCTATTGTTATGATCTCAGCCTGTAGGAGAAACGAGTCTTCCCCTTGAGAGTTATTCAGCAAGCCTGACCTAACCGGAAGGTCTAGGAAATATGGAGGTGATAACACATATGCAAATAGTTGGTTGGATTT
Source organism: Procambarus clarkii (assembly GCF_040958095.1). NCBI lineage: Eukaryota > Metazoa > Arthropoda > Malacostraca > Decapoda > Cambaridae > Procambarus > Procambarus clarkii. Next base: position 334,327 of record NW_027189251.1, read on the forward strand.
AAATGACAATTTGAGATTATGGGTAGTGAAGAAGAAAACAGATAAATGACTGGCTAGGAGATGTGGACATTTTGCTGGAGGCGTGAGGGTCGCTTCTGGAGGGCTTTGACCTCACTTGAGTACCAGACATCGCGAGGGGAAGCTGTGCTGTGTGAGCTCCTGTCAGAGAGGGGACCCCCTAGTGATATATCTCCATGAGAAGAGAAGTGTGCAGACGTCCCAGCTGTGGAATCGAGCTGGGAACGTTGTGGTCTCAAGTTCTGGACGGAGTGGAGAGTATTAAGCCGCCCAGAGACATTTTCGTGGGCTGTGAAAGCGCCCTGATCCGACGCCGTCAGAGGGAGAGCGCTCTCGACTAGACAATTTGTGGTAAGCACAATTTAAGCCAGTTCATAGTGATTGCTTGTAGTTGGTCGTGTGCCCAACGACAGTAGCAATGTTTATTGATAAGTTAGACATGTTTTGATAAGGCAGAAAGCCTGAAATAAGAGAGTGGAGAGGGAGGAACACGGAGCGACATCCATCTCCTCTGAGCGCTGGCAGGCAACTGAGGGAGCCCGGCTCCTGACGGCGGAGGACCCTCCCAGTGTGAGGCCCGCCAGGCGAGGTGAAGCATGGACCCGCCCAACGAGGGAGTCCACTCTCACAGTATGTAGAGGATATATAGAGGTTGGAGGCAAACATATTGTGTGATTATTTTTGTTTATGTGTTAAAGGGGAAACATTTTTATTGGAGTGTCGATGGGTTGCAGGTTTGTCTTTGGGGAAGAAGTTGCTGAGAACTTCGAAGCCAGCACAGAGGGAGTAGTTGATGAGACTCCAAGGTAGTGGAGCAGAGGACCTCGAGCTGTGAGGAGAAGCAGTGAAGAGGAGTGTCACGTGCTTCTGTAGAGGTGGTGAAGCATCATAGTTGCTCGAGGGAACTTCATGGTGTAGCAGCCAAAAGAGCTGTGGAGGAACCTAGCAGAAGGGTGAAGCACCGTAGTTGCTCAAGGAAACTTCATGGTAGCAGCCTGGAGGAGCTGCAGAGGATCCTGGTAGTTAAACCCGGAAGAACCTAAAGATATCAGGGTAGTGAACTTCCAGAGGTGGAAGGGAAGTTCTGGTGGATTACTTGTAGGGAGTTGATAGTGTTTGGTTGTCATTAGCGTGCAAGACGCAGTGAGAGGTGAGTGATTGTTTGCATTCTTATGTCTAGGAGTGTTTTATACTGAAGTTTAGAGTTACAGTCGTAGGCTGGATTACCTACAGATGTATGTGTTCTAGGACTGATAGAATGATCGATTGATCATTGTTGTGTATCAAGGAACATTTATACTGATATATATATGTGGTATTGCATTCAATGCTGATTTTCCTTGTACATGTTTATAGATATATGCTCTTGCTGATAGTGCAACATTGTAGTATAAGACTTGATCTACTTGAAGAGGTAGATAGTATCAGGTGGGGAATCAGAAGATAGGATACCACTTGATAAGCTGATGATAGAGTTCTGGTTGTGTTGGAGTGCAACCTGATTGTAATAGTATAGAGTATAGGATTCATTATTATTATATGTGTGTATGTATTGTGTATGTGCTTTGTCCAGTAAATGTATTCCAATTTGCTGGTGTTTGCCCTTGTCCTAGTGAGGCTTCCCATGAAATAGTACAGAAGAAGAGAGAGAGAGAGAAAGAACCAAGAACCACTGCTGTGGACAGGGTAGAAGGTAATACTAATAAGTCAAAAGGGGATTGAGGAGATCATATCACCTAAGGAGAGAGTGGGGAGTCACAGCGGCTCGAATGGGTGTGTGCACGTGACAACGAGGCTAAGTATTGGAGCCGCATCCCCTAAACGTGTGACGTTGAGCCCCTCTCCAAGAGCCAGAAGCGCCCAGGGTGATCTCCTGGTAAAGTATAAACACTCTACCGAGTTGTGGGTTGGGTTGTCCGTAGAGAAGGATCAACACAACAAAACCACCAACCCACAGTACTATAATAAATTGGGGGCCTGTGTCCGGGAGAGTGAACTGACACACCCACACCCTGTCCAAGAGTGGATTTGTTCACCCTTGCTGAAATAGATAAACTGTGTGACCACAGGTGTATATTCTCTCTCTTGGGAAGACTCACAGGACAAAGATGGATAAGGTGCAAGCATTTGTAGAGTCAGGCAAGCCCGAGGACTTGGAAGGTTGCACGAGGGATCAATTGAAACAAATAGCAGAAAAATGTGGCATTAGGTTGAAAGCATCTAAAGTAGCTGGGATGAAGGATGAGATCCTTAGACAGTTGAGAGCCAAAAGAGAAGCGGCAGAACAAGGAGCCTAGAAAGGAGCTGAAAGTGGAAAAGAGGACGATGGGCAGGATGAAGTGAGATCCCAGGGATCGAGTAGGAGCAGCAAGAGCAGTCGCAGTCGCAGGAGTAGCCGGAATTAGAGCTTGGAGAGATTTCAGTTAGAGCTCCAGATGCAGCGTGAGGACAAGGAGAGACAGTTCCAGCTGGAAAAGATGAAATTAGAACACCAGATGAAAAATGAAGCCGAGAAGGAAAAAGAGAAGACCAGGCTGGAAGTAGAAAAAGAGAAAACCAGACTGGAGGTAGAAAAAGAGAAAGCAAGACTAGAGATGGAGAAAGAAAAAGAGAAAGTAAGACTAGAGGTTGAGAAAGAAAAAGCCCAGGTCGAAAAAGAAAAAGAGAGAACAAAACAAATGCAGATAGAAGCGAACAGAACCTTGAACAAAGGATTGAACATGGGTTGCCAGAGAGCACCACCCAGGTATCACACTCACCAGATGTTAGGGTGTGGGAGAAGGACATTCCCTTGTTTGTTCCTGAAGAGGCAGAGAGCTTTTTCGAGCACTTTGAAAAGGTAGCCAGCATCAAGGAGTGGCCACAGGAGGAATGGGCCCAGCTGGTCCAGTTAAGACTGACCGGTGCAGCTAGGGAGGCATACACCCAATTGTCACTGGAAGAGTGCCAGGATTATGCCACAGTAAAGAGCAGCATATTGCGCTCGTTTCAGTTAACTCCAGAAGCTTATAGGAAGCGCTTCAGAGAGATGATCAAAGTTGGAGCGTGTACTTTTGCTGAGACAGAAGAGATCTGGAAAGACGATTCCAGAAGTGGATTGAGGCTGCTGGAGTTGGATCTTACGCTGACCTGAAGCAACTGATGGTCATGGAGAAGTTCTTGGAGATGATGCATCCCGAAACAAAGTTCAAGATCCAAGAAGCAGGGATAAAGGAGGTGAAAGACGCCGCAGATAGGGCGGATATGATTACTGAAGCATATAAGAGCTTGAGGGAGAACAGAGCGAAAAGCAGGGCGAGACGCAGCAATTGCAGACCCAGTGGAGTCTGGGGAGGAAGAAATTATGAGAGACCCAGAAGAGTCTGGGGTGAGAAGAATTTTGATAAATGGGCGGATAAAAGTAAGTACCCTAAAACTCAGAAGAGTAGGTCGCGCACTTTGTCTGAAAGTTAAGATGGAGGAGCTAAACGAGAAACTAATCGTGATCCAGGACATCAAGAGTCCAGTAAAGCCCCACAGAGTGCAGGTAGTGTACCTGGCCCGAGGAACTCTCATGCGAGTGGACAAAGTCAGAGCCACTCTGGTTCTTATAGGAGAGACTTTCCCAGGTGAGGTGTTACAATTGTAACGGATTGGGTCACGTGATGCGAGATTATCGGCAGGGCAAGAGAGTTGTGACCCTGGCCATGTGTGGCCCCCGAAGTAAATATACTAATGTGTTCCAAGACAAACCACAGAAGATGAACTTAGTGAACGAGAGGTATAGGCCGTTCATGAGCAAAGGTTGGATCAGTGTAGGAGGCCAACCTGAAGTAGAAGTTGGTATCTTAAGAGATACCGGAGCTAATCAGAGCTTGATTGCGAGAAGCCTGATTGGGAATGATCGACGATTAGCTGGCAGGGGGAATATGAAAGTATATGGGTTATTGTCTGAGAGTGACATGCCCATATGCACGGTCCAGCTAAGGTCGGAATATGTGTCGGCGGAGGTGATGTTGGGAGTGTGCCCCGACATACCTGTTCCAGGAGTCCAAGTGATCCTGGGAAATGACTTGTGCGGGACAAAGGTGTTGCCAAGAGTCATAGCGGAGACTGTGCCAGAGGAGTGCCCAGAAGGCCACGGCACGGGTGGGACACCTGAGAGTGTGAACCTGACTGACATCCGAGGAGATGAGTCAGGAGACCGCCAAGCCGTTGAGTACCCTGTCTCGGTAGTGATGAAGGCAGAGGTGGCCGACGAGGGAGACGCTGGAGAAGATGAGACAGTGTCGATTGAACCGGTAGAAGATATCGATGTAGATATAGCATGGCTGTTTGATGAAGGTCCAGCCCAGGAAAACGAAGTCTCGGTGAGGTCAAAAGTGAAGATGGCCCAGCCGAAGAAGAATTATGTGAAGAGAGCGGACCTGAGTAGAGCCCAGCCCGCTGAAATTAAGGGTCGGAAGGCGAATGCAACTGTGCTGAGTAGGAATGAGGAAAGATGTGGACAGATCAAGGACGGGTGTAAAACGTCAAATTGTCCACGAGCACAGAAGCATATGGATAGTGGAGTTAAGTTGTGGGAGATGTCGAGAGTTGACATGTTTCACAGACAACGTGGAGGAGATATAATGAAGAAAAGTGATAGCCGAGGAAATGAGAGGAGAAGAGACAGTATGCGTGGAGAGATGCTTACGAGCACTCTAGGAGAGGTAAAGTGACATGTATGGTCGAGTGCTGTTGGATGTAGTACAGTGCTTGAAGAAACTTTTTGGGAACGAAGAAGAGTTGAAGGAGAAGAAATGGTGTGTTATAGAGGTGAAAAGTATGAGAAGAGGATGATGATGCAAGCATGGAGGAATAGAAGAAAGCCGAGGACTCGATGGAAGTCAAAAAGGATGATGTCTTGGATATATAAGGAGACGAAAGGGAGGATCGTCGGTGAAGACGAGGGAGTGAAGTATGATGACAGGAGACGAAAGTATGATGGCAGTAGATGGAAGTGTGAAGACGACAGAGGAGGTACAGACAGTAGATGTCTGACTCTGGACGTGAAGAGAAGAAGACGAGGTAACGGAGGGTGGAAACAGTAAGTAGAGTGGACCGATGGAGCGCAGGCGTCCTAGGAAGACAGCCTAGCCAAGAGGTGCCAGAGAGGTCAGATCGTTTGTGAGAAGATCATGTTTCTGGAGAGTTGTGAGCCAGATGTTGCAAGGAGCAACGAACTAATTGTAGACTCCTAAGGGAGTATATTGGGTGAAGAATGAGAGTGTGGTGGCGGATGTATTATCCCGAGCTTTGCCGCTGGAATAACTCTCAAAAATAAGGGGAGGGGAGTGTTATGACCTCAGCCTGCAGGAGAAACGAGTCTCCCTCCTTGATAGTTATTCATCAAGCCTGACCTGATTAGAAGGTCTAGCAAATATTGAGGTGATAACCCATAAGTAAAATAGTTGCTTGGATATATATAACAATTTAAGATTATGGGCAGTGTAGAAGAAAACAGATAAATGACTGGTTAGGAGATGTGGACATTTTGCTGGAGGCGTGAGGCTCGCTTCTAAGAAGGAGGGGCTTTGACCTCACTTGAGTGCCAGACATCGCAGGGGAAAGCCGCGCTCCGTTTGAGCTCCCGTCAGAAGGGAACCCCTAGTGATATATCTCGAAGAGAAGAGAGGTGTGTAGACGTGCCAGCTGTGGAACTGAGCTGGGAACGTTGTGGTCTCAAGTCCTGGTCGAAGAGGAGAGTATTAAACCGCCCAGAGATATTATTGTGGGCCGTGGCAGCGCCCTGATCAAGCTTCGTCAGAGGGAGGAGCGCCCTCGACCAGACAATCTGTGGTAAGCACGATATACGCCAGTTCATAGTGATTGCTTGTAGTTGGTCGTGTGCCCAGCGACAGTAGCAATGTTTATTGATAAGTTAGATATGTTTTAATAAGGCAGAAGGCCTGAAATAAGAGAGTGGAGAGGGAGGAACACGGAGCGATGTCCATCCCCTCTGAGCGCTGGCAGGTAACTGAGGGAGCCCGGCTCCTGACGGCGAAGGACCCTCCCAGTGTGACTCACACCCACCAGGCCAGGTGGAGTATGGACCCGCCCAAAACGGGGGAGTCCACTCTCACTGTATGTAGAGGACAGATAGAGGTTTGAGGCAAATATATTGTGTGATTATTTTTGTTTATGTGTTAAAGGGGAAACATTTTATTGGAGTGTCGATGGGTTGCAGGTTTGTCTTTGGGGAAGAAGTTGCTGAGAACTTCGAAGCCAGCACAGATGAAGTAGTTGATGAGACTCCAAGGTAGTGGAGGCGAGGACCTCGAGCTGTGAGAAAAAGCAGTGAAGAGGAGTGTCACGTGCTTCTGTAGAGGTGGTGAAGCACCATAGTTGCTCGAGGAAACTTCATGGTGTAGCAGCCAAGAGAGCTGTAGAGTACCCTAGCAAAAGGGTGAAGCACCGTAGTTGCTCAAGGAAACTTCATGGTAGCAGCCTGGAGGAGCTGCAGAGGATCCTGGTAGTTAAGCCCGGAAGAACCTAAAGATATCAGGGTAGTGAACTTCCAGAGGTGGAAGGGAAGTTCTGGTGAATTACTTGTAGGGAGTTGATAGTGTTTGGTTGTCATTAGCGTGCAAGATGCAGTGAGAGGTGAGTGATTGTTGGCATTCTTATGTCAAGGAGTGTTTTATACTGAAGTTTAGAGTTACAGTCGTAGGCTGGATTACCTACAGATGTATGTGTTCTAGGACTGATAGGGAGATGGATTGATCATTGCGGTGTATGAAGGAACATTTATGCTGATATATGTTATTGCATTCACATGCTGATTTTCATTGTACACATTCATATATATATAAATATATATATAAATATATATATATATATATATATATATATATATATATATATATATATATATATATATATATTTCTCTTGTTGATAGTGCAACGGTGTATGTAGACTTGATCTACTTGAGGAGGTTGATAGTATCAGGTGGTGAACCAGGAGAGAGGATACCACTTGATAAGCTGATGATAGAGTTCTGATGGTGTTGGAGTGCACCCTGATTGTAATAGTATAGAGTATAGGATTCATTATTATTATATGTGTGTATGTATTGTGTATGTGCTTTGTCCAGTAAATGTATTCCAATTTGCTGGTATTTGACCTTGTCCTAGTGAGGCTCCCCCATGAAATAGTACAGAAGGAGAGAGAGAAAGAACCAAGAACCACTGCTGTGGACAGTGTAAAAGGTAATACTAATAAGTCAAAAGGGGATTGAGGAGATCATATCACCTAAGGAGAGAGTGGGGAGTCACAGCGGCTCGAGTGGGTGCGTGCACATGACAACGAGGCTAAGTGTTGGAACTGCATCCCCTAAACGTGTGACGTTGAGCCCCTCTCCAAGAGCCAGAAGCGCCCAGGGTGATCTCCTGGTAAAGTATAAACACTCTACCGAGTTGTGGGTTGGGTTGTCCGTTAAGGAGGAACACGACGACAACACAACCAACCCACACAAACTATAATACCAGCCAACGGGAATACAAAATACAGCACTACCCTCGGGCTCGCCTTAGTCCGTGCTACATGGACATTTCGTTCTGAGTAGCTTAATCTAAAACAACAACAACAACACAGTCCATGCAGAGCACTTCCCCTCATGTAATACCTGCTAGAGGAAGCATCTATTTCGAATACACCTGCCATGGGTTCAGTAGCTTAGTAGTCTACGAACTGGGTTTACAACCGAGTGTACACTCCCTGGACCAGGAGAGAAACGGTTGGGCATGTTTCTTTTCACTTAATATCCGGCAGTTAGGCAACTGGTGTGAGTTGTATCTTTAATGAGGTCAGGAGTTGGCCGCGGAGGACCTCCTTAAGTCCAAACAGAGGTTTCCTGTTCCCTGATAACGGGAATTAACAGTGACTCTGTGTTACGGACCTCTCGGGACGCAACGGGGTTCTTACTCTGATGTTGTTAGAGGAAGTTATATCCGACCCCAAGCCAGTAGTGGCTTTCAAGGGATGAGATCTGTGTCGCAAGTAAAATAAAAGGGGAAGGGAAAGAAAGTTAAGAACTTAAGACTATAATTGTTCCCATCACCAATAAATAATATATAAAAAAAGTGCACAGGGGGAGGGGTATTAACACTGTACAGGGGAAATACACAATCGTCTTCTGTTGAAGACTCTGGATACAGGCTCTCGGTGCTAAGTCCTCGGTGCTTTTTCGTGGCCTCACAACGAATCCTCTGAGAAGCTGAGCCTACCCTGGCCACAGGTCAGCCAAAACACAGGTCCACTGGGGGCACCGCCGTGGAGGCCGTGAACCACATGTCCAGCAGGTCTGCTGGCAGGTTCCGGACCCGCAACGCTGGTCAGGCCACTCCACGAACGATATTAGGGTAACGCCCTAGACAGGAGCCTCGTGTGATACCACAAATCACTCTCCTGTCCTCAATACCCCAGTGGATAATCGTCTCCAGCAGTCGGTCCCGGGTAATCCTTCTACTGCCACTCCACTGGCAGGGTAACACCAGTGTACTTCCGGGGGACGACTTCACAGCTGACGCAGCAAAGCACAAGGTATGGAGACGGCTGCCTTGGGTAGCCTGACTCAACTTCCATCACAGCAGTCCCAGGTCGACTCTGTAAGCAGACACGTCATCAATAACAGGGACACTAAAACACCTCACTTACAGGCTCAGACACAAACGCCCGACATATCCACTCCATAGATGGCGTTGTAGTCTGAGCACCACCTCACCAGAGGTCAGCAGTGGCGGTGTTGTGAGGTAAACAGGACTGGAAACTGGCCCTTGTGGCCAATACTCGTCGTCCTCACCAGGTGTCGTCGTCCGTTTGGAGGGGGTTTCGGGAGCTGACCCACAGATGGCGCGGTCGTCACTGCTCCGTGCTCGGACGCTGGATCCGGGTTCGTAACACTCTGGTCCACTGTTTAATGTCTCTTACCTGTCTGAGTCCTGTTATACAGTTACTGTATGTGCCGTTTTCTAACTCTCCGGCAGCTCTCCCCTTTCAAGCGACGAAGTAGTGAGTATTGCTAATAGCTATGACAGTGTCCCAGCTGTTTAGTTTAGTCCACATTGACAGATTCTTTCAAACCTTTTGATTTGGTTGAGTCCAGTTCCTCCATTTTCTTGACAAAGTCTCTCCTAATTCTTCTCACCTAATTGTTCTTGTGTGTCTCTGATTGACAGCTGCACCTGTCAACTGTCAATCAACTGTGTAGGGAGTCTAACTCCACTGCCAGACGCTTCTGTTCATCTCAGATGGTGGAGATCTTCCGTCAGCATCTGGGAGCTGATTAGTGTCTAGAACCTTTGTAGTTTATATATCTGGAACCTTTCACTGAGGGAGCCGGATATTTCCTGGCTTCAATCTGTCATCCGGGGAGAAGGTGAGGGTAGAGGAGGAGGGGTGACAGGGGAAAAGAGGAGGGGGTGAGAGGGGAGAGAGAAGGGTTAGGAGGGGAGACAACACAGAAAACGGAGAGGAGGTGATGTATTGTGTTTGTTAGACGCGACTGTTGTAATACCAGGCCACGGGCATGGCCAGGAGGTGGATCCTCTTTCTGGGCGCCACCACGAGGAGGAGGAGGAGGAGGTGGTGCAGGAGGAGGTGCAGGAGGAGGTGCAAGAGGAAGGTGGAAGGAAGAGTAGTGTGGAGGGAACAGGAGGACAGAGAGAGAGAGGATCGGTGGAAAGAATAATCCTACCTGGACAGAGTTCTAGGAGTTGTTCTACTCCCCAAGCCTGGCCAAGAGCCAGGCTGGACTTGTGAGAGCTTTGTTCAACAGGCTGTTGCTTGGCGCGGCCCGCAGGCCCACATATCCACCACAGCGCCTAGTTAGTCCGACACTTCTTGCACAAAACTGTCTAGTTTTTATTTTGAAGACTTTAACTTTTGTTCCGGTAATATTTCTTATACTGGGAGGAAGTTGAATAACTGTGGACCTCTGATGTTCATACAGTGTTCTCTGATTGTGCCCATGGCACCTCTACTGGTTCTATCCTGCACTTCCTGCCATGTCGTTCGCTACAGTATGTTGTTATGTGACTGTGAAAGTTTGGGACCTGACCCTCCACCATTTTCCATGTGTATATATTATTTGATATCTCTCTCGTCTCCTTTCCAGGGAGTACATTTTGAAAGATGTAGAGGTTTCGCAAGTGGTTGCACAATTTCTTGTTCAATCATGGCCCATAATTGATATCTCTGACTGGGCCCCTGCAGCAGGTGTCAAACCGGAGGGAACAACACCATGCGCCCAGAACTGCACCAACTATCCACTATAACATATCTATAACCTCTCTCTCTAATCCTAAACCACAAAAGAACGAAAAAACACAAGAAAGAAAGCGAAGAGAACAAGTATAAAGCAAGGAAGAGAGTGGAAGTAGAGAGAAATAAGGAAGAAGAGACAGCAGTAACAGAGGAGGGGAGGAGGAGGAGGTAGACAAGAACTCTAACACAAGGCATAACAAAAAGGTTATTTCCTAACCCTGAAATATGAGTGCCACACTTGCGGCTCTGTATATGGGTTGTGTAATCATGCTAACAGTGTGGAGATGGGGTTTGGTTGATAAATATGGTGGTGTTGGTTGGCCAGGATTGTACTTCAGGCTCTGTTTGTACTCGTGTATGTGTGTGTGTTTGTAGGGAATGAGCTCCAGCTGCTGGACCCCCCCCCCCACCACCACTCAAAAAACAATTATCAAATCGTTTTTTTTAATGTACATTTAAAACTGTGGATGGAGTTTGCCTCTAATGCCGTTAGTTTAGGTGCGTTTGGAGGCATTTTTTTTTTCATTTTCAATGTGTTTCAATCCTGGTGTCTCCTTGTTGTGCTCAAGGTGTTTGAGTCATTAGACAGTCATTCTCAAGGTGTTTGTGTCATTAGACAGTCATTCTCAAGGTGTTTGTGTCATTAGACAGTCATTCTCAAGGTGTTTGAGTCATTAGACAGTCATTCTCAAGGTGTTTGAGTCATTAGACAGTCATTCTCAAGGTGTTTGAGTCAGTAGACAGTCATTCTCAAGGTGTTTGTGTCATTAGACAGTCATTCTCAAGGTGTTTGAGTCATTAGACAGTCATTCTCAAGGTGTTTGTGTCATTAGACAGTCATTATCAAGGTGTTTGAGTCATTAGACAGTAATTCTCAAGGTGTTTGAGTCATTAGACAGTCATTTTCAAGGTGTTTTCTGTCATTAGACAGTCATTCTCAAGGTGTTTGAGTCATTAGACAGTCATTCTCAAGGTGTTTTTGTCATTAGACAGTCATTCTCAAGGTGTTTGAGTCATTAGACAGTCATTCTCAAGGTGTTTGAGTCATTAGACAGTCATTCTCAAGGTGTTTGAGTCATTAGACAGTCATTCTCAAGGTGTTTGAGTCATTAGACAGTCATTCTCAAGGTGTTTTCTGTCATTAGACAGTCATTCTCAAGGTGTTTGAGTCAATGGACAGTCATTCTCAAGGTGTTTTCTGTCATTAGACAGTCATTCTCAAGGTGTTTGAGTCATTAGACAGTCATTCTCAAGGTGTTTGAGTCATTAGACAGTCATTCTCAAGGTGTTTGAGTCATTAGACAGTCATTCTCAAGGTGTTTGTGTCATTAGACAGTCATTCTCAAGGTGTTTGAGTCATTAAACAGTCAAGGCAAGTGTTTGATAAATTGGACTCGACACGATTCGACAGAGCCTGTTTTCTGCCTGTTAAACCCGTATATATTAATGTTAGTTTATGATATATGGTCTTCTGCTGGGCTATTCTCGGTTAAGTTAAATAAGGATAGGTGAGGTTACGTAGGGTTTAGTTCATGTTAAGTTAAATTGGATAAGTTAAGTTGGGGAAGGTTGTGTAGGTTTTAACGTCCATTGGTAAACTGTCTTCAGTAAGATGTGTATCTGATGGAATTACCTTATTCTCTGTGTGATGCAATACCTTCAGGTTAGTCATGATGGAAGGAAGCATAGTGAAGCTAACTGGTAATCCCTAGGATGTGAATTTATTGTTATTAATATAATTATTATATTATTGTTCAATGTAACTATTGTTATTACTGTTATTCCTATAATAATGTTTATTATTTATATATTTATATCATTATTATTATTGTTATTATATTGGTATTGTTATACTTATTTGTATTTATATTATTTGCATTAATATTATTTCTAATACAAATATTATTGAATATATTACTATTTTTAAACAATATTATAATAGGGATGGTTAATATAATTATAGCTAATTAATAAATTATCTCATTAGAAAGTAATCGTCCTCTCTCTCTCTCTCTCCCTCCCTCTCTCTCTCTCTCTCTCTCTCTCTCTCTCTCTCTCTCTCTCTCTCTCTCTCTCTCTCTCTCTCTACTGGAGCAACATCAACACACAACTCACTATCGCCCCCAGAATTTCCTCTACGACCTGGTCCTCTACGACCTGGCTCTCTACGACCTGGCCCTCTACGACTTGGCTCTCTACGACCTGGCCCTCTACGACCTGGCCCTCCACGATCTGGCCCTCTACGACCAGGCCCTCCACGACCTGGCCCTCCACGACCTGGCCCTCTACGACCTGGCCCTCCACGACCTGGCCCTCCACGACCTGGCCCTCCACGACCTGGCCCTCCACGATCTGGCCCTCTACGACCAGGCCCTCCACGACCTGGCCCTCCACGACCTGGCCCTCTACGACCTGGCCCTCTACGACCTGGCCCTCTACGACATCGCCCTCTTGAGCCAACCTCCACCTACTGCCCTCAACATAAGCCTCCCTCATATCGTTCCTTCAACGTCTCTCTCCTTCCTCTCTCTCTCTCTCTCTAATCTCTCTTTCTCTCTCTCCTTATCTCTCTCATTCCCCATTCTCTCTTCTCCCTCCCCATTTATCCACCTCCCTCTGCGATCCTCCTCCTAACATTCATCCACCTACTCCTACCCTCCCCCATTCTCTCCCCCTCCCATTCCTCCATCACCCCTCCATCCCACACACTCACAATTCGTCAAGCACAACATGCTCCCCGCCTCCCTAGAGAGTGCTGGGCGGGGCGCTGAAGAAAATAGCTGGTGTAGAAGGCGCAGAAGAGTCGGCCCGTGGACGTCGTGGTCTATCTATCTGTCTGTATGTCTGTCTATCGGGATCGTGTTTACCTAATTCTGTGGTACAAGGTCTCATTAGGACCTCTCGTTCTACCTACAAGTGGTAGTTAGCACGGTATGCTGGTGACCATAACGTATTATATAGTTAAGAGGACGGGTTGGGTTAACAGCCCTGTCTTACATTTCTGGTACAGTTAATGGTTACAGCTCTCTGGGAACCTCTTGCGTCGTTAATATATCCCTAGCAACCCGTTCTCGCACTTGCTTATAGTCAATATTGGCTTATTTAATAAGTGCATATGTGGCATACTAATTGATTGTGAATATTTTAGTTTACCTTGAAAACGCTATGCTATATGCTGATGCCCTAAACGCTATGCGTGCTAGTGGGTGTACTAGAATGTAAGAACTCTTGTATATAGATAAATAAATTCAATAACTGGAGTGCGAGTAACTGAACTGTGGCTGTGTTTGCCCGCAGACTTGTCGTCCTCTGCTTACTTGCCGCCACCTTCCACTCCTACATCATCTCTTGCACCTTGGGAGTCTTGCTAACTTTAGTCTCCGCCAACTCCATGAACAATATGCCAAACGTGTCACAAAAGATCTTCAATTGCTCATGTGGAATCTTGAGAAGTGTTTAGTAGTAGGCATCCTTCAGTCTCGGGAGACTATGGAGTTGCGCCCTAGTTGTCAATCCTGGTGCAGCGTCTGGTGTGACTGATGAGGCCAATCCGAGAGTGGCAGTCCTTCCCACACCGAGCACAAACGAAGTCCGATTCTGGTCTGTCTTCCTGGTTACCGGCTTTCCTTCTCTGTCTCTTTGCCTCCGATTCCTTGGCAAGTGACTCCTCGAACTTGGAGAGACCTCTTTGAACAGACTGCCTCCAGGCTGAACAGTCTGCAGCCAGTGTCTCCCATATAGCAAGATCGACGTCCATGGCTTTCAGGTCCCTTTTGCATACGTCTTTGTACCGTAGCTGGGGCTTGCCTACTGGACGCTTTCCCTGCCTCAGCTCTCCGTACAGGAGATCCTTGGGGATCCTGCCGTCGCCCATTCGCACAACGTGCCCGAGCCAGCGCATTCGTCTCTGTTTCAGCATTGTGTACATGCTGGTGATTCTTGCTCTCCCCAAGACGTTGTTGTTTGTCACCTTGTCCTGCCAGGTGATGTCCAAGATGTGTCTAAGGCAGCGCATGTGGTAGGCATTCAGCCGTCTTTCCTGACGGGCGCGGAGTGTCCAAGACTCACTGCCATAAAGGAGAGTGCTCAGGACACAGGATCTGTAAACCTGAATCTTAGTATACTCAGTTAGCCTATTGTTGGCCCACACTCTCTTTGTCAGTTTGGACATGGTAGTAGATGCCTTACCGATGCGTTTGTTTAGCTCCGTATCAAGAGAGAGGGAGTCAGAGATTGTGGAGCCCAGGTACACGAAGTCGTGAATAACTTCCAGTTTGGAATCAGAGATGCCGATGTCAGGTGGGGAGTCCACTCCTTGTCCCATGACTTGTGTTTTCTTCAGACTGATGGTGAGTCCGAAAGCCTGAGAGGCCTCGCTGAAGCGGGTTATGAGCCGATGGAGGTCTTCAGCTGAGTGGGCAGTGATTGCTGCGTCGTCGGCAAAGAGGAAGTCGCGCAGACACCTCAGCCGAACCTTTGTCTTGGCTCTCAGCCTGGCGAGGTTAAAGAGCTTTCCATCCGACCTGGTCCGGAGGTAAATGCCTTCCGTGACAGATCCGAAGGCGTGCCGCAGCATAACTGCGAAGAAAATCCCGAATAGGGTTGGAGCCAGTACGCAGCCCTGCTTTACTCCACTTCGGATGTCAAAGGCGTCTGATGTTAGGCCATCAAAGACCACGGTGCCCCTCATGTTCTCATGGAAAGATCTGATGATGCTGAGGAGCCTGGGTGGGCATCCGATCTTGGGGAGGATCTTGAACAGGCCATCCCTGCTGACGAGGTCGAAGGCCTTCGTCAGATCTATGAAGGCTACAAAGAGTGGCTGCTTCTGTTCCCTGCATTTCTCCTGCAGTTGTCTGAGGGAAAAAACCATGTCGATGGTGGACCTGCCAGCTCTGAATCCACATTGTGATTCTGGATAGACTCTCTCTGCAAGTACTTGGAGCCTCTTCAATGCGACTCGAGCAAACAGCTTTCCGACAATACTGAGGAGGGAGATTCCACGGTAGTTGTTGCAGTCGCCCCTGTCACCTTTATTCTTATACAGTGTGACGATGTTGGCATCCCTCATGTCCTGTGGCACCTCTCCTTCTTCCCAGCAGAGGCAGAGAATTTCGTGCAGCTCCATGAGCAGGCTACCTCTGCAGCACTTCAAGGTCTCAGCAGGAATGCCATCTTTGCCAGGAGCTTTACCAGAAGCAAGGGAGTCCAGGGCATCGCTGAGTTCTTCCAGGGTCGGTTCACTGTCGAGCTCCATTAACACAGGCAGACACTCAATGGCGCTCAGGGCATCTTCGGTGACCACATTGTCCCTGGCGTATAGCTCAGAGTAGTGCTCGACCCAGCGCTTCAGCTGCAGTGTCTGGTCCTGAATCACCTCGCCAGTGGCAGATTTCAGAGGAGCGGTCTTCCTCTGGATTGGGCCGAGGGCCTGCTTGATGCCGTCATACATTCCCCTTACATTGCCTGTATCCGCTGCAGTCTGTATCTGGGAGCAGAGCTGGAGCCAATAGTTGTTGGCACATCGCCTGGCGCTCTGCTGCACTTTGCAGCGGACGGCCCGAAGGATCTGTAAGTTGCGCTGACTTGGGCAGGCTTTGTAGGCTGCCAAGGCGTTTCTCTTCTCTTCGATTACAGGTGTCATCTCTTCCGAGTGAGCCTCGAACCAGTCTGCCGACCTGCTGGTCTTCTTGCCAAAGGTGGAAATGGCAGCGTTGAACACAGTGTCTCTGAGGTGCTCCCATCTTTTACAGGCAGTGACCCCAGCTGGGCCAGGGAGAGCTTCCTCGAGCACGTGTGCAAAATCTTCCACCTTGTCCTGGTTGCGGGTCTTGGTGGTGTCGATGCGAGGTCTGCCTGCCTTTTTCGAGTGATGAATCTTCTTTGGTTGCATCTTGACCCTGCTACATACCAGGGAGTGGTCGGTGTCACAGACAGCACTCTGGTAGCTACGCGTAATCTTGACGCTGGGTAGACTTGCACGCCTGGCAAGTATCAGGTCAAGCTGGTGCCAGTGCTTGGATCTGGGGTGTCTCCAAGATACTCGGTGTTGAGGCTTTGTGCCGAAGAACGTGTTGGTGACACAAAGACCATGAAGGCAGCAGAGTTCTAGCAGACGTTGCCCGTTCTCATTCATCCTTCCTATGCCGAATTGACCCAGGCAAGTGGGCCAAATGTTGTGCTCGGCACCCACTCTGGCGTTGAAGTCGCCGAGGATGAACAGTGGCTCCTTTACAGGGATTCTCGCTATGACTCTGTTGAGGTCATCGTAGAATTTTTCCTTTGCCTCTGCTGGAGAAGTCAGGGTTGGTGCATATGCACTAATTACATTGACTGGTCCTGTTTGGGAGTACAGTTGCAGAGACAGAATTCGTTCGGTTTCCCCCATCGGTGGCATAATGTGTCCCAACAGTGCATTCCTGACGGCAAATCCCACACCATGTTCTCTGGTCTCATCTGGAGGTTTTCCTTGCCAGAAGAAAGAGAAGGTCCTCTCTCTCACAGATCCTGATCCCGGGAGCCTGGTCTCTTGGAGAGCAACAATATCCATCTGCAGCTTGCTCAGCTCCCTATCGATGATTGCTGTTTTTCGGGCGTCATTGATTTCTTGCAGGTCGTCAGAGAAACCTGGTGTCAGTGTCCTGACGTTCCATGTGCCCAGCTTTAGAGCAGTTGATATTTTCTTCTTTGGTTTGGTATTGCTTGGTGCAAAGTTGTCGGGCCGCTTGTCAGTTTTCACCCTAAACCCCACGCACCCAGTGAGGTTAACGGACCGTGGCGAGGCAACACCTTATTGGCTGGGGTTTGCCCAGCTTGAGGCGGGCGGTAGCTGCCCAGTGGGGCGCGATGACCCCTCCCACCGTCAGAAGCAACCCCTGGCGTCACACTCTTCGCCAATCGAGCAGAAGACTTAAAACCGGTAGACTGTCGCTTCCCGTGTTGGTTCGACGCTGTGAGGCGAAGCTGGAGTGTCCTCTCCAGGGCGCAAAGCCTGGGTAGGTAGATATGGAGGAGAAGCTGTTACCCATGCAGCAGGTCCCCCCTCTCCACGTTGCTGAAATTATCCAATAGAGAGGCAAATGCCAATACACATGGTTCCAGCAACGTCGCAGGAGCTGCCAGAACGAGGTCGATGTCAACAACGAACTGCCTTAGGGGCTCCAACTCCGGATTTTTCCTCGAGGTTGACTCCTGAAGCCTTCCCAAAAACAAGGGTAGAAGTGTTTACTGTTTGACCTATTGATGTACACTGGTGTCAACAGTATTGATGTACACTGGTGCCAACAGTATTGATGTACACTGGTGCCAACAGTATTGATGTACACTGGTGCCAACAGTATTGATGTACACTGGTGTCAACAGTATTGATGTACACTGGTGTCAACAGTATTGATGTACACTGGTGCCAACAGTATTGATGTACACTGGTGCCAACAGTATTGATGTACACTGGTGCCAACAGTATTGATGTACACTGGTGTCAACAGTATTGATGTACACTGGTGTCAACAGTATTGATGTACACTGGTGCCAACAGTATTGATGTACACTGGTGCCAACAGTATTGATGTACACTGGTGCCAACAGTATTGATGTACACTGGTGCCAACAGTATTGATGTACACTGGTGTCAACAGTATTGATGTACACTGGTGTCAACAGTATTGATGTACACTGGTGCCAACAGTATTGATGTACACTGGTGCCAACAGTATTGATGTACACTGGTGTCAACAGTATTGATGTACACTGGTGTCAACAGTATTGATGTACACTGGTGCCAACAGTATTGATGTACACTGATGTTAACAGTATTGATGTATACTGGTGCCAACAGTATTGATGTACACTGGTGTCAACAGTATTGATGTACACTGGTGCCAACAGTATTGATGTACACTGGTGTCAACAGTATTGATGTACACTGGTGCCAACAGTATTGATGTACACTGGTGCCAACAGTATTGATGTACACTGGTGTCAACAGTATTGATGTACACTGGTGCCAACAGTATTGATGTACACTGGTGTTAACAGTATTGATGTACACTGGTGCCAACAGTATTGATGTACACTGGTGCCAACAACATTGATGTACACTGGTGCCAACAGTATTGATGTACAACTGGTGCCAACAGTATTGATGTACACTGGTGCCAACAGTATTGATGTACAACTGGTGCCAACAGTATTGATGTACACTGGTGCCAACAACATTGATGTACACTGGTGCCAACAGTATTGATGTACAACTGGTGCCAACAGTATTGATGTACAACTGGTGCCAACAACATTGATGTACAACTGGTGCCAACAGTATTGATGTACACTGGTGCCAACAGTATTGATGTACACTGGTGCCAACAACATTGATGTACACTGGTGCCAACAGTATTGATGTACAACTGGTGCCAACAGTATTGATGTACAACTGGTGCCAACAACATTGATGTACTGTGGCCTGCAGGAACTAGACTTGAACTTGACAGGAACTTTTACCTTGTTTTTAAACAAGTTAAAAACCACAATGTATACTATGAATACATATACTATGACTTCATAACTAAAGCGCCTTCTCTTCATAATTACCCTAATAAACCGCCACCTCTCACCCACTTGCTGTTATTGTGCTACAGAGACCCAATCCACCTACCATAGTACCTTGACACTGATGTTCTGCATCAGTCTTCCTGGTTACACTCTAAGTTCCTACTTTGGTTCCAGGTCACTCTTTAGGTAAATCTGGTGCAAGCAGGTCCCTCTTTTGGTACATCTAGGGCAACCAGGTCCCTCTCTTGCTAGCAGTAGGAGTATAATGATCATCTTTAGTTAATAGATTGCTAGACCCTTCTTCATTTTGTTGTGGAACATCCAGATACCGCTGTCTAACTCAGGGAACACTGTGACTCTAGCTACCTCAGGAACCACCAGATCCCTGCGTAGTTGACCTTTTGATTACTGGAACTACTTTCTAGAAAATTATATACTGAGCTTCTCTAGCTACCTCTAGGACAACATAGGACCTCGCAAACTATATTAACACTAGAATCCTCTTTCTGGAAACTCTATGACTCCTAGAACCCGCTTAGGCTAACTCTATGACTCTTAGACCGTCTCTAGCTAACACAAGGATGCAGAAACATTCGTCCACACAGTAATTAGAGCAATATACATATATAGAGTCATTCACTCCCAGAGTTTGGTTAATATGCATATATTACGTCGCTCCTGAGGCGTCGTATCTCCTTCAGTATTGGTCAAAACTCTCCTTTGACTTGGCCAAAACTCCCGCTCGCGCCGGCCAGAACTCTCACTAGCATCGTCAGTTGAGTCCACATATCAATAAGAGAATGAAGAAATATCCTAAATTAACAAATACTTAACAAGGTTTGGATAAGATTTTCAATATATCCAGAGAGTGGCGTTTGCAGGAGGAAATAGCTCTGCCTTAATTAACTAACCTGACCCTAAACCTAATTTAACATAGCAAAACTTAACCTACCCAAACCTAACCTACCGTGAGGTTTCAACATTTAGGGGCGACCAGTAGCCGCCATGTTGAATTGAGGTTAACGACTCCCGGGACATGCGCAGTAGCCTAATTACCGTTAATATAGCCACTACAAGATACTGAATATACGTGCAATACGGAATTTATAACTACAGCATGATAGGGGAATACAAAATGTTTTGTAAAATAAAAATTATTTTAAATTTCCTTTGATTTTCTTGTTACATTGGAATTGAATCCGGTAACATGCTCCCTCCAACACCCTACAGGACCCCCTTCCCCCCCCCCCTCCAACACCCTACAGGACCCCCTTCCCCACCCCCCCACCCCCCCGCCCCCTCCACCAAACACCAT
The DNA here is from genome assembly GCF_040958095.1 of Procambarus clarkii. Lineage (NCBI taxonomy): Eukaryota > Metazoa > Arthropoda > Malacostraca > Decapoda > Cambaridae > Procambarus > Procambarus clarkii. The sequence goes on from NW_027189251.1 coordinate 354,495, forward strand.
GAAAGTGATAGCGAAGGAAAATTCGAGAGAGCGAAGGTCATATTGAGACATCAAATTTGGAAAGTTGTATACAAGCCATTCGAGATGGTCGAGCAGTTATTGCTTAGGATGGGGGGGTCCCCCCTACTCCGTGGGGGCGGGGGTTCTGGGCCCCGTGGGGGGCGTGGATTCTTAGATCCTTGGAGGGGTAATGGGGGGGGGGGTTCTTGATCCGTGGGGGGTAAGAGCCCAGTTCTGGGGTGTTCATGGTAGGACGGATTCTTAGTTCCTTCTTCTATTTTATCTCATTTATTATCTACCTCAATCCCGTCATCTCATGCCTTTTTTTTTTCTCTCTCTCTCTCTCTCTCTCTCTCTCTCTCTCTCTCTCTCTCTCTCTCTCTCTCTCTTCCCCGTTCACTCCTCTCTTATAGCTTCTCCTCTGACTCCTCGTATCTTCATTTGCATTCCAGTTTACCCTTCATTTCCATTTCTCATATATTCTGTCTTTAAACTCTTCCCATATTTCTTCCAATATTTGACTCTTGTCGCCATTAAACCCTCCCCCTCTTTTATCCTCCATTCCTTCCCCCTGCTTGTCTACCCCCTCCCTCTCTCCCTTCCCTCACACCTCTTCTGTCCTCCCCCTCCCCCCTTCCCTCCCCTCGGTAGCCTGCATGACGTCCAATTTACCCTACTGATAAATTCCCCAGTTTTTTGTGAGTGTTCACAGTTAAGATTCAGTCCAAGACCTTCACACACGCGAACCATCCCAGAGCCTCGACCACAGCCCCGGAACGACCTTCCTGTCAGCCGAGATCACTCCGCGTCCACCATCCCACTTGCAAACTAAAAAAATACAGAAACAAAAGCAACAAATACACGAAACAATAGAGGGTTCACGAACGCGTCAGGGCGTCTGGATTCGAACGAAAGTCTCCGAGACAGGAACACGGGAGGGAGGGAGGCGTAGGTAGGTGGGTAGGGAGGTATGTAGGTAAAGGGGGGTGAGTGGCCCTTCCAACTAGAGGAGCAAAGATCGCGCCAAACACGACTCCAGCTCTGCGTCCTGCATACAAACGCCCAAGATGAAGAAAATTTAATTTCACGCCTCCAAAATGACTTGTCCCTCCGTGGTTTGACTACCAGATGCAGGGAGAGGGAGAGGAGGCAAGGTACACAGGTAGGGAGGGGTGAGAGAGGGAGGGGGGAGAGGTGAGAGAGGGAGGGGAGAGAGAGGGAGAGGGAAGGGGAGACATGCAGGGAGTGTGACAGGAATAGCGAGGTATAAAATGCTTCGTGAGATAATTGTTGATAGTCCTAATGGTTCTTGAGAGGCAGTCGATAGTCCTAATGTTTCCTTGAGAGACAGTTTATATCCCATCGTCTGACCTTATCTTTCAATCCCTTTTTATAAAGAACTTTATTGAAAAGAACAACAAAAATTATACATTCCTATGAATACTTTGTATCTATAATTGTCATGTGCCCTCTCTCTCTGGTTCAATTCCTTCACACATGGTAAATATTGTGTCCTGGTGTTGATTGTCTGTATGTAAATACCTTGCATGTCGCAATCATGTCTCCTCTGGGTGTCCTTTTATCTCGCCATATGAGGTGCAACGTTATTTGCTTAATTTAATATTTCGTTCCATTTATTTCTGGGGTCAACCTTGTGGCACACCCTGGGGTTATGGGGCACCTTTCCTCTGTGGCACACCCTGGGGTTATGGCGCACCTTTCCTCTGTGGCACACCCTGGGGTTATGACGCACCTTTCCTCTGTGGCACACCCTGGGGTTATGGCGCACCTTTCCTCTGTGGCACACCCTGGGGTTATGGCGCTCCTTTCCTCTGTGGCACACCCTGGGGTTATGGCGCACCTTTCCTCTGTGGCACACCCTGGGGTTATGACGCACCTTTCCTCTGTGGCACACCCTGGGGTTATGGCGCACCTTTCCTCTGTGGCACACCCTGGGGTTATGGCGCACCTTTCCTCTGTGACACACCCTGGGGTTATGGCGCACCTTTCCTCTGTGGCACACCCTGGGGTTATGACGCACCTTTCCTCTGTGGCACACCCTGGGGTTATGGCGCACCTTTCCTCTGTGGCACACCCTGGGGTTATGGCGCACCTTTCCTCTGTGGCACACCCTGGGGTTATGACGCACCTTTCCTCTGTGGCACACCCTGGGGTTATGGCGCACCTTTCCTCTGTGGCACACCCTGGTGTTATGGCGCACCTTTCCTCTGCTTTATTAGCTGTGTGTGTGTGTGTGTGTGTGTGTGTGTGTGTGTGTGTGTGTGTGTGTGTGTGTGTGTGTGTGTGTGTGTGTGTGTGTGTAAGTCTGTGTATGTGTGTATGTGTGTATGTGTGTGTGTGTGTGTGTGTGTGTGTGTCTGACTGTGTGTGTGTGTGTGTGTGTGTGTGTGTGTGTGTGTGTGTGTGTGTGTGTGTATGTGTGTGTGTGTGTGTGTGTGTGTGTCTGACTGTGTGTGTGTGTGTGTGTCTGTGTGTGTGTGTGTGTATGTGTGTGTGTGTGTATGTAAGTCTGTTTATGTGTGTGTGTGTGTGTGTGTGGTGTGTGTGTGTATGTAAGTCTGTGTATGTGTGTATGTGTGTATGTGTGTGTGTGTGTGTGTGTGTGTGTGTGTGTGTGTGTGTGTGTGTGTGTATGTGTGTGAGTCTGTGTGTGTGTGTGTGTGTGTGTGTGTGTGAGTCTGTGTGTGTCTGTGTGTGTGTGTGTGTGTGGTGTGTGTGTGTGTGTGTGTGTGTGTGTGTGTGTGTGTGTGTGTGTGTGTGTGTGTGTGTGTGTGTCTGTGTATGTGTGTGTGTGTGTGTGTGTGTGTGTGTGTGAGTCTGTGTTTGTGCGTGTGTGTATTTGTGTGTGTGTGTGTGTGTGTGTGTGTGTGTGTGTGTGTGTGTGTGTGTGTGTGCGTGTGTGTGTGTGTGTGTGTGTGTACTCACCTATATGTACTCACCTATATGTGCTTGCAGGATCGAGCATTGACTCTTGGATCCCGCCTTTCGAGCATCGGTTGTTTACAGCAATGACTCCTGTCCCATTTCCCTATCATACCTGGTTTTAAAATTATGAATAGTATTTGCTTCCACAACCTGTTCCTGAAGTGCATTCCATTTCCCCACTACTCTCACGCTAAAAGAAAACTTCCTAACATCTCTGTGACTCATCTGAGTTTCAAGCTTCCATCCATGTCCTCTCGTTCTGTTACTATTCCGTGTGAACATTTCGTCTATGTCCACTCTGTCAATTCCTCTGAGTATCTTATACGTTCCTATCATGTCCCCCCTCTCCCTTCTTCTTTCTAGTGTCGTAAGGCACAGTTCCCTCAGGCGCTCTTCATACCCCATCCCTCGTAGCTCTGGGACGAGTCTCGTTGCAAACCTCTGAACCTTTTCCAGTTTCATTATATGCTTCTTCAGATGGGGACTCCATGATGAGGCGGCATACTCTAAGACTGGCCTTACGTAGGCAGTGTAAAGCGCCCTAAATGCCTCCTTACTTAGGTTTCTGAATGATGTTCTAACTTTTGCCAGTGTAGAGTACGCTGCTGTCGTTATCCTATTAATATGTGCCTCAGGAGATAGATTAGGTGTTACGTCCACCCCCAGGTCTCTTTCACGCGTCGTTACAGGTAGGCTGTTCCCCTTCATTGTGTACTGTCCCTTTGGTCTCCTATCTCCTAGTCCCATTTCCATAACTTTACATTTGCTCGTGTTGAATTCTAGTAGCCATTTCTCTGACCATCTCTGCAATCTGTTCAGGTCCTCTTGGAGGATCCTGCAATCCTCATCTGTCACAACTCTTCTCATCAACTTTGCATCATCCGCAAACATCGACATGTAGGACTCTACGCCTGTAAACATGTCGTTAACATATACAAGAAATAGAATTGGTCCCAGCACCGATCCTTGTGGTACTCCACTTGTTACTGTTCGCCAGTCCGACTTCTCGCCCCTTACCGTAACTCTTTGGCTCCTTCCTGTTAGGTAGTTCCTTATCCATTCTAGGACCTTTCCCCCCACCCCCGCCTGCCTCTCGAGCTTGAACAGCAGTCTCATGTGCGGTACTGTATCAAAGGCTTTTTGGCAGTCCAGAAATATGCAGTCTGCCCAACCATCTCTGTCCTGTCTTATCCTCGTTATTTTATCATAGAATTCCAGAAGGTTTGTTAGGCACGATTTCCCTGTCCAGAACCCATGTTGATGTTTGTTCACAAACCTAATGTTCTCCAGGTGTGCAACCAGTCGTAGCCTAATTATTCTTTCCAGTATTTTACAGGGGATGCTTGTCAGTGATACAGGTCTGTAGTTAAGTGCCTCCTCCCTATCTCCTTGAAGATCGGCACGACATTTGCCTTCTTCCAGCAACTGGGCAATTCTCCTGACATAAGTGACTCATTAAAGATCATTGCCAGAGGCACGCTGAGGGCCTGTGCTGCTTCTTTTAGTATCCACGGTGATACTTTGTCTGGTCCAACTGCTTTAGTTGCATCTAGAGTTGTCAACTGTTTCATTACCTCCTCTGCTGTCACCTCTATATCTGATAGTCTTTCATCTAGGGTAACCCCTTCCAACAATGGGAGCTGCTCAGGCTCGGTAGTGAACACTCCATGGAAACTGGCATTCAGTGCCTCGCAGATTTCCTTGTCACTTTCAGTATATGCCCCCTCTGTCTTCCTTAGTCTTGTCACTTGGTCGTTCACCGACATTTTTCTTCTTATATGACTGTGTAGTAACTTAGGTTGTTTTTTCGCTTTGATTGCAATATCGTTCTCATAGTCCCTTTCCGATGTTCGTCTTATGTTAATGTAATCGTTCCTAGCTCTGTTGTATCTGCTTCTGTTGTCCTCTGTTCTTTGTCTTCTGTACTTCCTCCACTGCCGCCTGCTGGCCATTTTTGCTTCCTGACACTGTCTATTAAACCATGGGTTATTATATTCCTTCTTATTTTTTCCCTTTACCGTTGGTATAAATCTCTCTTCGGCCTCCTGGCATTTCTGTATGACTAGGTCCATCATATCTTGGACTGTTTTTCCTCTAATTTCTTCCTCCCACTGCACTTCACCCAGATAGTCCCTCATCCTCATATAGTCCCCTTTCCTGTAGTCAGCTCTCCTTTCCCAGATCTCTTGTCCCATGGTCATAAGTTTGAATTCCATCATGTAGTCAAAGACTAGGACACAATGGTCACTGGCCCCTAGAGGTATTTCATGCTCTAAATTCTCGATATCTTCTACGTTCTGGGTGAAAATCAGGTCTAATAGGCTCGGTGCATCTCCTCCTCTTTCCCTAGTGTCTTCCTTGTGCGTGCGTGTGTGTGTGTGTGTGTGTGTATGTGTGCGTGTGTGTGTGTGTGTGTGTTTACTAGTTGTGTTTTTACGGGGGTTGAACTTTGCTCTTTCGGCCCGCCTCTCAACTGTCAATCAACTGTTTACTAACTACCTTTTTTTTTTTTTTTCCCACACCACACACACACACGCCCCAGGAAGCAGCCCGTGACAGCTGACTAACTCCCAGGTACCTATTTACTGCTAGGTAACAGGGGCATTCAGGGTGAAAGAAACTTTGCCCATTTGTTTCTGCCTCGTGCGGGAATCGAACCCGCGCCACAGAATTACGAATCCTGCGCGCTATCCACCAGGCTACGAGGCCCCTGTAACTGTGTGTGTGTGTGTGTGTGTGTGTGTGTGTGTGTGTGTGTGTGTGTGTGTGTGTTTCATCAACAAGCTCATCAAACGACTCCCCTTTCACCTAACCTCTCCAATCCCAATTGCTCCCAATCCCATTCCCTCCAATCTCTCACCCGTGCCCCCCCCCCTCCTCCTCCTACTCCTCTCTCTCCACAAACACTGCCGCCTCCCCCCCCCCCTCCCCATCACTCCTCCCCCACGCCACAATTGACAGTTTAACTAGCGTTATGGAGAACTGTTTTCTGTCATGCTCTCGCTTGTTAAAGACTAAACTAAGAGACTTAACGTGGTGGTGGACGGCCAAGCTTGGCGAGCCTCTCTCTCTCTCGCCTCAACAATTGTCAACATATGGAATAAATTTATCAAGACTTCGCGGCGTAGATTCTTTTCTTCTATTCTTAAAATGTTTTCGGGGCTCCTGGCTGAGGAAGTTATTCCCGTCAGAGATGATAATGGTGCAATGTGTGGTGATGGTGGTGATGGTGAAGAGTACAGGCTGATGGTGA
>NW_027189251.1:363193-370693 GCF_040958095.1 Procambarus clarkii
CCTCGTTAACACTAGCACTGAGGAAGGCACCATCAGATCACACAAGTGTAATAACCATGCAGTGTAAACCGCTCAGTCTACAAGTGTAAACAGGCAAGTTTACCCATAAGCAAAGTCAATAAGTAGAATTTAAGTCAAGCCAAAAGTATTTATACCCGTAAATATACCCGGGATCTGAGGTGACAGAATCATATATAGCTCCGGTTCGAATCCCCCTCGGCCGGCCCAGGTGGGTGGGGGGGGGTCGTACCTTCAGACCTTCTCACCTACGGAATAGTGATGAGGATAATTCCAGAAATATTCACGAGGTTCGATGGGTGAAAGTTGAAGCGATTTGGGAAGCTTAAAAAAGATGGGGGTGATGGGGTAGGGGGGTGGTGGAGGTTGGGGGGGGGGGGGAGGGTGATTAGCCAGTCGTGTTCTGTCGTGGTAGGGTTTGATGGGGGAGGGGGTTCGTGGAGTTTGCGTCATCGCGGTCACAAGGTAATTGCATTTTGCGTCAGAGTTCTTTTTTTTAGAAGTAAAAGGCTTGCGTCGTGGGCTGTCATTGGCGGTTCCTTCCTGCTTGATGAATTGAGGCTTCCGTGTGGTATTACTGTGTGGCTTCTTCTTGCGTCATAGTTGCTTCAGAATTGCTTCCTTTGCCGGAGTTCATTTTAAGGGTTGCTTCTCATGGGAATGGAGAGTGGCATAGATTTGCTTCAGAAAGTGGACAAGCATGGCGAGAAGCTAGCACATGTTGCGTCAAATGTGGAAACTGCGTCAGAAAACTGCGTCGTGACCCCCCATGTGTGATCACAGACGAACGCCATTCTTGACCTTGACCGGTGACCTTTGGCTTGACCTGTTGAGGGCTCCCTCTAACATTACTCCAAAGAAGTTAGAGGAGCAGAGAGCGTTTATTGGTCCCTTATATCATCGGGGTCTCTGTGTCCTGGTCACTGGGCGCTCAAGCGGAACCATTCACTCTCACGAAGTGAGAGTAGTTGGGGTTCGCACGCACGCACGCGCACGCACACTCACACAGACACACTCTCACTCACACACACACACACACGAAGGGAAGGGAAGAGAGAATACGGACAGCAGACGCGAGGAAGGAGCGCAGGGAGAGAGAAGGAAATCAGAGTACCACAACCCAGAACCCTACAATCCCAGAGGGAAGTGGAGAACCCTCCTCAAACAGTGCAACAGCCACAGGGATTGGGGCACCACCCCCAAATTCTACCCAACAGACACCCAACCTGCCCCATCCCCTGTCAGCCCCCCACTAAGTACCCACCTAGGGCACCCTCCCCCCACCCACCCCCCTCCCCCCACTCACCCCCCTTCTCCCCCTCACCCCTCTCCCCAGGACCTCCCTTCTCCCCCATCCCCCATGCCCTCCCTTCTCCCACATGCCTTCCCGTCTCTCCCACCCCCATGCCCTCCCTTCTCCCCCTCCCCCCTAAGCCCCCCACTCTCCCCCACCCCACCTAAGTCTTCCCCTCTCCCCCACTCCCCTAAACCCTCCCCTCTTCCTCACCCACCTCAGCCCTCCCTTTTCCCCCACGCCCCCCAAGCCCTCCACCCTTTTCTCTCCCCCCAAGCCCCCCCATCTCCCCTATCCCCCACAGCCTCTCCTCCCCCCATGCTTCCCCAACCCTCCCTCTCTTACCCACCCCCTGTACCCTCCCCCTCTTATCCACCCCCTGTACCCTCCCCCTCTTATCCACCCCCTGTACCCTCCCCCTCTTATCCACCCCCTGTACCCTCCCCCTCTCCCCCACCACCCCAAGCCCTCCCTCCTCCACCAATCCCCCCGTGCCAGGTCCCCCCAGCTCCCACTCACCCCAGATCCCAAAGGTCCCCCCCAGAAAAGAAGCAGAAGAGAGTCAGTTTCAGGGTGATGTACTCGAACATAGATGGGATCACAAGCAAGACAAGTGAACTAAGGGAAAGAGCACAAGAAGTTAACCCAGATGTAATCGGACTCACTGAAACAAAACTCTCTGGAATCATAACGAATGCCGTGTTTCCCCAGGAGTATACAGTAATAAGGAAAGAGAGGGAAGGTAGAGGAGGAGGCGGAGTGGCCCTACTCATGAGAAGGGAATGGAGTTTTAAGGAGATGGCCATCCCGGGCTGTGAGGAGTTCAGAGACTACATAGCAGGCACCATAACAATGGGAGGACCAAGAATAGTAGTAGCAGTAATATACAACCCTCCACCAAATGACAGGAGACCCAGTCAAGAGTATGAAAACAACAACAAGGCAGTTAACACTATAATTGAGAGGGCAGCCTCTGCTGCCTGTAGAAATAGATCCCACCTGCTCATCATGGGCGACTTCAATCACGGAAAGATTGACTGGGAGAACAAGGAACCGCATGGAGGCGAGGATACGTGGAGAGCCAAACTATTGGAGGTGGTGACAAGCAACTTTTTAACGCAGCATGTCGGAGAACCCACAAGGATGAGAGGAAATGACGAACCAGCGAGACTCGACCTAGTCTTCACTCTGAACGACTCCGACATAAGAGAAATCGGTTTTGAGGACCCAGTAGGAATGAGCGACCACAGTGTACTGGTGTTTGAGTACTTGATTGAAGAAGGGTTATTGAACTCGAGGAGGGATACCGAAACCAAAAGGTTAGCATACCGAAAGGGAAACTATGAGGGGATAAGAAAATTCCTAACAGATATAGCATGGGAAACAGAGCTCAGGGGAAAGACGGCCCAAGATATAATGGATTACATCACGCAGAAGTGCAAGGACGCAGCAAACAAGTTTGTCCCAGTCCAAAAGGAAAACAGAGAAATGAAGATGAGAAACCCATGGTTTAATCAAAGATGTAGGCTAGCTAAGCAGCAAAGTAAAAGGGCATGGAGAAACTATAGGAATAACAGGACACTGAAGAGCAGAGAAAGATACCAGAATGCCAGGAATGAATATGTCAGGATGAGAAGAGAGGCAGAAAGACAATACGAAAATGACATCGCAAGCAAGGCAAAGACTCAGCCTAAATTGTTGCATAGCCACATTAGGAGAAAAACAACAGTAAAGGAACAGGTTATGAGATTAAGGATAGGGGCGGAAGGATTCACTACAAATGACAAGGAAGTGTGTGAGGAATTGAATAAGAAATTCCAGGAGGTCTTCACCTTAGAACAAGGAGAAATTCCAGAGCTAAGTGAGGGAATAGCTAACCAGGAACCACTGGAAGAGTTTGAGATTACCAGTGGGGAAGTAAGGAAGTGTTTACTAGAGTTGGACGTGACGAAGGCTATAGGCCCAGATGGAATCTCCCCTTGGGTTCTAAAGGAAGGAGCAAGAGAACTGAGCCTACCACTCTCCATAGTGTATAACAAATCACTGGCAACAGGGGAACTGCCAGATATTTGGAAAGCAGCTAACGTAGTCCCGATATACAAGAAAGGGGATAGACAGGAGGCACTGAACTACAGGCCAGTGTCCCTAACCTGCATACCATGCAAGCTGATGGAGAAGATTGTGCGAAAAAAAACTAGTGGAGCATCTGGAGCGAAGGAACTTTGTAACACAGCATCAACATGGGTTCAGGGATGGCAGGTCCTGCCTCACAGGGTTACTTGAATTCTACGACCAGGCAACAAAAATAAGGCAAGAAAGAGAAGGGTGGGCAGACTGCATATTTTTGGATTGTCAGAAAGCCTTTGATACAGTACCACACAAGAGGCTAGTGCGAAAGTTGGAGATGCAGGCTGGAGTGAGAGGGAAGGTACTCCGGTGGATAGAGGAATACCTAAGCAACAGGAGACAACGAGTCTGTGTGAGGGGTGAGGCCTCAGATTGGCGAGACGTCACAAGTGGAGTCCCGCAGGGGTCAGTCCTTGGACCTATACTGTTTCTGGTATATGTAAATGATCTCCCAGAGGGTATAGATTCGTTCCTCTCAATGTTTGCCGACGATGCAAAAATTATGAGGAGGATTGAAACAGAGGATGATAGTAGGAGGCTACAAGATGACCTGGATAGACTGAGTGAATGGTCCAACAAATGGCTGTTGAAGTTCAACCCGAGTAAATGCAAAGTAATGAAACTAGGCAGTGGAAACAGGAGGCCAGGCACAGGATACAGAATAGGAGATGAAGTACTTAATGAAACAGACAGAGAGAAAGATCTAGGAGTTGATATCACACCAAACCTGTCTCCTGAAGCCCACATAAAGAGAATAACGTCTGCGGCATATGCGAGGCTGGCTAACATCAGAACGGCGTTCAGGAACCTGTGTAAGGAATCATTCAGAATCTTGTACACCACATATGTAAGACCAATCCTGGAGTATGCGGCCCCAGCATGGAGCCCGTACCTTGTCAAGCACAAGACGAAGCTGGAAAAAGTCCAAAGGTATGCTACTAGACTAGTCCCAGAACTAAGAGGCATGAGTTATGAGGAAAGGCTGCGGGAAATGCACCTCACGACACTGGAAGACAGAAGAGTAAGGGGGGACATGATCACAACCTACAAAATCCTCAGGGGAATCGACCGGGTAAACAAGGACGAACTTTTCAACACTGGTGGGACGCGAACAAGGGGACACAGGTGGAAGCTGAGTACCCAAATGAGCCACAGAGACGTTAGAAAGAACTTTTTCAGTGTCAGAGTAGTTAGCAAATGGAATGCATTAGGAAGTGATGTGGTGGAGGCTGACTCCATTCACAGTTTCAAATGTAGATATGATAGAGCCCAATAGGCTCAGGAATCTGTACACCAGTTGATTGACGGTTGAGAGGCGGGACCAAAGAGCCAGAGCTCAACCCCCGCAAGCACAATTAGGTGAGTACAATTAGGTGAGTACACACAATTACACACTCTCACAACACACACACGGGGGAATTATCCCCCGCCCCTCATCCCAGTATCCTCTGAGACCCTATTATCCACCTCACAGGTCCTCACACCCATGGAACAGCCTCCCCCACCAGCAGAACACTCACCAAGGAGGCGATTTGAGAAGGGACAGAAGAAAGTGAGCCTCAAAGCGATGTACACAAACATGGATGGAATTACAAATAAAGCAAATGAGCTTGGAGAACTGGTACTAGAGGAAAACCCAGATATAATAGCCCTCACAGAAACATAGATCACGAAAACGATAACAAATGCAGTGTTCCCACAGGACTATTATGTTATGAGGAAAGAGAGGGAAGGAAGAGGTGGGGGTGGTGTAGCTCTGCTGGTAAGACAAGGCTGGGATTTTGAGGAGATGGATATTCAGGGCTGCGAAGGTTTCAGTGACTACATAGCAGGTACTGTAACAAATGGAGGGAAAAAAATTATAGTCGCAGTCATATATAATCCACCACCAAATGACAGAAGACCTAGACAGGAATATGATAGAAACAACATGGCCACCATTAACATAATAGAAAGAGCAGCTTCTGTTGCTAGCAGGAATGGATCTGGACTACTAATTATGGGAGACTTCAACCATGGGAAGATAGATTGGAAGAACAGAGACCCGCATGGAGGACCAGAAACATGGAGAGCTAAGCTGCTGGACGTGGCAACTTGAAACTTTCTAAGCCAGCACACCAAAGAACCAACAAGAATGAGAGGAGAAGATGAACCAGCAATGCTTGATTTGATATTTACCCTAAATGAATGGGATATAAGGGAAGTTAAGATGGAAGCGCCCTTGGGAATGAGTGACCACAGTGTATTGAACTTTGAGTACCTGGTAGAGCTAGGACTTATCTCCCCCCAAAAAGAACTAGGAATCAAAAGGCTGGCATACCGAAAGGGGAATTATGAACAGATGAGAAGTTTCCTAAGTGAAATACCTTGGGACACAGACCTCAGAGACAAGTCTGTACAGGGTATGATGGACTATGTTACCCAAAAGTGTCAGGAGGCAGTAAACAGGTTCATCCCGGCCCAAAGGGAAAAATCCGAGAAGCAACAGAAGAATCCATGGTATAATAGGGCATGTATGGAAGCGAAGAAACTGAACAAAAAGGCGTGGAGGAACTTCCGGAATAACAGAACACCAGAAAGCAGAGAGAGATACCAGAGAACCAGGAATGAGTACGTCAGGGTGAGAAGAGAAGCAGAGAAAAATTTTGAAAATGATATAGCAAACAAAGCCAAGACCGAACCAAAGCTACTCCACAGTCACATCAGAAGGAAAACAACAGTGAAAGAACAGGTATTGAAACTTAGAACAGGCGAGGACAGGTATACAGAGAATGACAGAGAGGTGTGTGAGGAACTCAACAAGAGGTTCCAGGAGGTCTTCACAATAGAACAGGGTGAGGTCACTGTGCTAGGAGAAAGGGAGGTAAACCAGGCGGCCTTGGAGGAGTTCGAAATTACGAGAGAGGAGGTCAAGAGACACCTGCTGGATCTGGATGTTAGAAAGGCTGTTGGTCCAGATGGGATCTCACCATGGGTACTGAAAGAGTGTGCAGAGGCACTTTGCCTGCCACTCTCCATAGTGTATAGTAAGTCACTAGAGACGGGAGACCTACCAGAAATATGGAAGACAGCGAATGTGGTCCCAATATACAAAAAGGGCGACAGACAAAAGGCACTGAACTACAGGCCAGTGTCCTTGACTTGTATACCATGCAAGGTGATGGAGAAGATCGTGAGAAAAAACCTGGTAACACATCTGGAGAGAAGGGACTTCGTGACAAATCGCCAACATGGATTCAGGGAGGGTAAATCTTGCCTTACAGGCTTGATAGAATTCTACGATCAGGTGACACAGATTAAGCAAGAAAGAGAGGGCTGGGCGGACTGCATTTTCTTGGATTGTCGGAAAGCCTTTGACACAGTACCGCATAAGAGGCTGGTACATAAGCTGGAGAGACAGGCAGGTGTAGCTGGTAAGGTGCTCCAGTGGATAAGGGAGTATCTAAGCAATAGGAAGCAGAGAGTTACGGTGAGGGGTGAGACCTCCGATTGGCGTGAAGTCTCCAGTGGAGTCCCACAGGGCTCTGTACTCGGTCCTATCTTGTTTTTGATATATGTAAATGATCTCCCGGAGGGTATCGATTCATTTCTCTCAATGTTTGCGGACGATGCTAAAATTATGAGAAGGATTAAAACAGAAGAGGACTGTTTGAGGCTTCAAGAAGACCTAGACAAGCTGAAGGAATGGTCGAACAAATGGTTGTTAGAGTTTAACCCAACCAAATGTAATGTAATGAAGATAGGTGTAGGGAGCAGGAGGCCAGATACAAGGTATCATCTGGGAGAGGAAATTCTTCAGGAGTCAGAGAAGGAAAAAGACTTGGGGGTTGATATCACGCCAGACCTGTCTCCTGCAGCACATATCAAGCGGATAACATCAGCAGCATATGCCAGGCTGGCCAACATACGAACGGCATTCAGAAACTTGTGTAAAGAATCATTCAGAACTTTGTATACCACATATGTCAGGCCAATCCTGGAGTATGCAGCCCCAGCATGGAGTCCATATCTAGTCAAGGATAAGACTAAACTGGAAAAGGTTCAAAGGTTTGCCACCAGAC
>NW_027189251.1:375693-378193 GCF_040958095.1 Procambarus clarkii
TAACAAGAGACAACGAGTCAGTGTGAGGGGTGAGGTCTCAGATTGGCGAGACGTTACGAGTGGAGTACCGCAGGGGTCAGTCCTTGGACCTATACTGTTTCTGATATATGTAAATGATCTTCCAGAGGGTATAGAATCGTTTCTCTCAATGTTTGCCGATGATGCAAAAATTATGAGGAGGATTGAAACTGAGGACGATAGTAGGAGGCTACAAGATGACCTAGACAGACTGAGTGAATGGTCCAACAAATGGCTGTTGAAGTTCAACCCGAGTAAATGCAAAGTAATGAAACTAGGTGGTGGAAATAGGAGGCCAAACACAGGATACAGAATAGGAGATGAAGTACTTAATGAAACGAACTGAGAGAAAGATCTAGGAGTTGATATCACACCAAACCTGTCTCCTGAAGCCCACATAAAAAGAATAACGTCTGCGGCATATGCGAGGCTGGCTAACATCAGAACAGCGTTCAGGAACCTGTGTAAGGAATCATTCAGAATCTTGTACACCACATATGTAAGACCAATCCTGGAGTATGCGGCCCCAGCATGGAGCCCGTACCTTGTCAAGCACAAGACGAAGCTGGAAAAAGTCCAAAGGTATGCCACTAGACTAGTCCCAGAACTAAGAGGCATGAGTTACGAGGAAAGGCTGCGGGAAATGCACCTTACGACACTGGAAGACAGAAGAGTAAGGGGAGACATGATCACAACCTACAAAATCCTCAGAGGAATCGACAGGGTAAACAAGGATAAACTATTCAACACTGGTGGGACGCGAACAAGGGGACACAGGTGGAAACTGAGTACTCACATGAGCCACAGAGACGTTAGACGGAACTTTTTCAGTGTCAGAGTAGTTAACGGATGGAATGCATTAGGCAGTGATGTGGTGGAGGCTGACTCCATACACAGTTTTAAATGTAGATATGATAGAGCCCAGTAGGCTCAGGAATCTGTACACCAGTTGATTGACAGTTGAGAGGCGGGACCAAAGAGCCAAAGCTCAACCCCCGCAAACACAAATAGGTGAGTACAAATAGGTGAGTACACACACACACACACACTCACACACACACACACACACACACACACACGCACACGCACACACACACGCACGCACACACACACACACACACTCACACACACACACACACACACACACACACACACACACACACACACACACACACACACACACACACTCAAACGCACACACACACACACACACACACACACACTCACACACATACGCACACACACACACACACACACTCACACACACACACACACACACACACACACACACACACACGCACACACACACACACACACACACACACACACACACACACACTCACACACACACACACACACACACTCTCACACAACGAATGCCGTGTTTCCCCAGGAGTACACAATAATAAGGAAAGAGAGGGAAGGTAGGGGAGGAGGAGGAGTGGCCCTACTCATGAGAAAGGAATGGAGTTTTAAGGAGATGGCCATCCCGGGCTGTGAGGGTTTCAGAGACTACATAGCAGGCACCATGACAATGGGAGGACCAAGGATAGTAGTAGCAGTAATATATAATCCTCCACCAAATGACAAAAGACCCAGTCAAGAGTACGAAAGCAACAACATGGCAGTTAACACTATAATTGAGAGGGCAGCCTCTTCTGCCTGTAGAAATAGATCCCACCTGCTCATCATGGGGGACTTCAATCACGGCAGGATTGATTGGGAGAACAAGGAACCGCATGGAGGCGAGGATACGTGGAGAGCCAAACTACTGGAGGTGGCGACTAGAAACTTCTTAACCCAGCATGTCAGTGAACCCACAAGGATGAGAGGAAACGACGAACCAGCGAGACTCGACCTGGTTTTCACCCTGAACGACTCTGACATAAGAGAAATCAGTTTTGAGGACCCAGTAGGAATGAGCGACCACAGTGTATTGGTGTTTGAGTACCTGATTGAAGAAGGGTTATTGTACTCGAGAAGGGATACCGAAACCAAAAGGTTAGCATACCGAAAGGGAAACTATGAGGAGATAAGAAAATGCCTAGCAGATATAGCATGGGAAACAGAGCTCAGGGAAAAGACGGCCCAAGATATGATGGAATACATCACGCAAAAATGCAAGGATGCAGCAAACAAGTTTGTCCCAGTTCAAAAGGAAAACAGTGAAATGAAGATGAGAAACCCATGGTTTAATCAGAGATGTAGAATCTAGCTAAGCAGCAAAGTAAAAGGGCATGGAGAAACTATAGGAATAACAGGACACTGGAGAGCAGAGAAAGATACCAGAATGCCAGGAATGAATATGTTAGGATGAGAAGAGAGGCAGAAAGACAATACGAAAATGACATCGCAAGCAAGGCAAAGACTCAGCCTAAATTGCTGCATAGCCACATCAGGAGAAAAACAACAGTAAAGGAACAGGTTATGAAATTAAGGTTAGGGGCAGAAGGATTCACTACAAACGACAAGGAAGTGTGTG
>NW_027189251.1:383193-388193 GCF_040958095.1 Procambarus clarkii
ATGTTTGCTGACGACGCCAAAATTATGAGAAGGATTAAGACAGAGGAGGACAGCTTGAGGCTTCAAGAAGACCTGGACAAGCTGCAGGAATGGTCGAACAAATGGATGTTAAAGTTTAACCCAAGCAAATGTAATGTAATGAAAATAGGAGTAGGAAGCAGGAAACAAGATACAAGGTATCACTTGGGAGATGAAATACTTCAAGAGTCAGAGAGAGAGAAAGACCTGGGGGTTGATATCACGCCAGACCTGTCCCCTGAAGCTCATATCAAGAGGATAACATCAGCAGCATATGCCAGGTTGGCTAACATAAGCACGGCCTTTAGAAACTTGTGTAAGGAATCTTTCAAAACATTATATACCACATATGTCAGACCAATCCTGGAATATGCGGCTCCAGCATGGAGTCCATATCTAGTCAAGCATAAGACTAAACTGGAAAAGGTTCAAAGGTTTGCCACCAGACTAGTACCCGAGCTGAGAGGTATGAGTTACGAGGAGAGACTACGGGAATTAAACCTGACTTCGTTGGAAGACAGAAGAGTTAGGGGGGACATGATCACCACATTCAAGATTCTCAAGGGAATCGACAGGGTTGATAAAGATAGGCTATTTAACACAAGGAGCACACGCACTAGGGGACACAGGTGGAAACTGAGTGCCCAAATGAGCCACAAAGATATTAGAAAGAACTTTTTTAGTGTCAGAGTGGGTTGACAAATGGAATGCATTAGGAAGCAATGTGGTGGAGGCTGACTCCATACACAGTTTCAAGTGTAGATATGATAGAGCCCAATAGGCTCAGGAACCTGTACACCTGTTGATTGTCGGTTGAGAGGCGGGACCAAAGAGCCAGAGCTCAACCCCCGCAAGCACAACTAGGTGAGTAACTAGGTGAGTACACACACACACACTCACACGCTCACACACACACACGCACACACACACACACACACACAGGGCTCGTAATTCTGTGGCGCGGGTTCGATTCCCGCACGAGGCAGAAACAAATGGGCAAAGTTTCTTTCACCCTAAGTGCCCCTGTTACCTAGCAGTAAATAGGTACCTGGGAGTTAGTCAGCTGTCACGGGCTGCTTCCTGGGGTGTGTGTGTGTGTGTGTGGTGTGGGGGGAAAAAAAAAAAAAAAGTAGTTAGTAAACAGTTGATTGACAGTTGAGAGGCGGGCCGAAAGAGCAAAGCTCAACCCCCGCAAAACACAACTAGTAAACACACACACACACACACACACACACTCACACGCACACACACACACACACTCACACGCACACACACACACACACACACACACTCACACGCACACACACACACACACACACACACACTCACACGCACACACACACACACACACACACACACACACACACACACACACACACTCACACGCACACACACACACACACACACACACACACACACACACACACGCATACACACACACACACACACACACACTCTCACACGCACACACACACGCACACACACACACACACACACACACACACACACACACACACACACACACACACACACTCACACGCACACACACACACACACACACACACAGGCACCTAGGGCACCCTCCCCCCACCCACCCCCCTCCCCCCACTCACCCCCCTTCTCCCCCTCACCCCTCTCCCCAGGACCTCCCTTCTCCCCCATCCCCCATGCCCTCCCTTCTCCCACATGCCTTCCCGTCTCTCCCATCCCCATGCCCTCCCTTCTCCCCCTCCCCCCTAAGCCCCCCACTCTCCCCCACCCCACCTAAGTCTTCCCCTCTCCCCCACTCCCCTAAACCCTCCCCTCTTCCTCACCCACCTCAGCCCTCCCTTTTCCCCCACGCCCCCCAAGCCCTCCACCCTTTTCTCTCTCCCCAAGCCCCCCCATCTCCCCTATCCCCCACAGCCTCTCCTCCCCCCATGCTTCCCCAACCCTCCCTCTCTTACCCACCCCCTGTACCCTCCCCCTCTTATCCACCCCCTGTACCCTCCCCCTCTTATCCACCCCCTGTACCCTCCCCCTCTTATCCACCCCCTGTACCCTCCCCCTCTCCCCCACCACCCCAAGCCCTCCCTCCTCCACCAATCCCCCCGTGCCAGGTCCCCCCAGCTCCCACTCACCCCAGATCCCAAAGGTCCCCCCCAGAAAAGAAGCAGAAGAGAGTCAGTTTCAGGGTGATGTACTCGAACATAGATGGGATCACAAGCAAGACAAGTGAACTAAGGGAAAGAGCACAAGAAGTTAACCCAGATGTAATCGGACTCACTGAAACAAAACTCTCTGGAATCATAACGAATGCCGTGTTTCCCCAGGAGTATACAGTAATAAGGAAAGAGAGGGAAGGTAGAGGAGGAGGCGGAGTGGCCCTACTCATGAGAAGGGAATGGAGTTTTAAGGAGATGGCCATCCCGTGCTGTGAGGAGTTCAGAGACTACATAGCAGGCACCATAACAATGGGAGGACCAAGAATAGTAGTAGCAGTAATATACAACCCTCCACCAAATGACAGGAGACCCAGTCAAGAGTATGAAAACAACAACAAGGCAGTTAACACTATAATTGAGAGGGCAGCCTCTGCTGCCTGTAGAAATAGATCCCACCTGCTCATCATGGGCGACTTCAATCACGGAAAGATTGACTGGGAGAACAAGGAACCGCATGGAGGCGAGGATACGTGGAGAGCCAAACTATTGGAGGTGGTGACAAGCAACTTTTTAACGCAGCATGTCGGAGAACCCACAAGGATGAGAGGCAATGACGAACCAGCGAGACTCGACCTAGTCTTCACTCTGAACGACTCCGACATAAGAGAAATCGGTTTTGAGGACCCAGTAGGAATGAGCGACCACAGTGTACTGGTGTTTGAGTACTTGATTGAAGAAGGGTTATTGAACTCGAGGAGGGATACCGAAACCAAAAGGTTAGCATACCGAAAGGGAAACTATGAGGGGATAAGAAAATTCCTAACAGATATAGCATGGGAAACAGAGCTCAGGGGAAAGACGGCCCAAGATATGATGGATTACATCACGCAGAAGTGCAAGGACGCAGCAAACAAGTTTGTCCCAGTCCAAAAGGAAAACAGAGAAATGAAGATGAGAAACCCATGGTTTAATCAAAGATGTAGGCTAGCTAAGCAGCAAAGTAAAAGGGCATGGAGAAACTATAGGA
The DNA here is from genome assembly GCF_040958095.1 of Procambarus clarkii. NCBI lineage: Eukaryota > Metazoa > Arthropoda > Malacostraca > Decapoda > Cambaridae > Procambarus > Procambarus clarkii. The sequence goes on from NW_027189251.1 coordinate 386,383, forward strand.
ATAACAGGACACTGGAGAGCAGAGAAAGATACCAGAATGCCAGGAATGAATATGTCAGGATGAGAAGAGAGGCAGAAAGACAATACGAAAATGACATCGCAAGCAAGGCAAAGACTCAGCCTAAATTGTTGCATAGCCACATTAGGAGAAAAACAACAGTAAAGGAACAGGTTATGAGATTAAGGATAGGGGCGGAAGGATTCACTACAAATGACAAGGAAGTGTGTGAGGAATTGAATAAGAAATTCCAGGAGGTCTTCACCTTAGAACAAGGAGAAATTCCAGAGGTAAGTGAGGGAATAGCTAACCAGGAACCACTGGAAGAGTTTGAGATTACCAGTGGGGAAGTAAGGAAGTGTTTACTAGAGTTGGACGTGACGAAGGCTATAGGCCCAGATGGAATCTCCCCTTGGGTTCTAAAGGAAGGAGCAAGAGAACTGAGCCTACCACTCTCCATAGTGTATAACAAATCACTGGCAACAGGGGAACTGCCAGATATTTGGAAAGCAGCTAACGTAGTCCCGATATACAAGAAAGGGGATAGACAGGAGGCACTGAACTACAGGCCAGTGTCCCTAACCTGCATACCATGCAAGCTGATGGAGAAGATTGTGCGAAAAAAACTAGTGGAGCATCTGGAGCGAAGGAACTTTGTAACACAGCATCAACATGGGTTCAGGGATGGCAGGTCCTGCCTCACAGGGTTACTTGAATTCTACGACCAGGCAACAAAAATAAGGCAAGAAAGAGAAGGGTGGGCAGACTGCATATTTTTGGATTGTCAGAAAGCCTTTGATACAGTGCCACACAAGAGGCTAGTGCGAAAGTTGGAGATGCAGGCTGGAGTGAGAGGGAAGGTACTCCGGTGGATAGAGGAATACCTAAGCAACAGGAGACAACGAGTCTGTGTGAGGGGTGAGGTCTCAGATTGGCGAGACGTCACAAGTGGAGTCCCGCAGGGGTCAGTCCTTGGACCTATACTGTTTCTGGTATATGTAAATGATCTCCCAGAGGGTATAGATTCGTTCCTCTCAATGTTTGCCGACGATGCAAAAATTATGAGGAGGATTGAAACAGAGGATGATAGTAGGAGGCTACAAGATGACCTGGATAGACTGAGTGAATGGTCCAACAAATGGCTGTTGAAGTTCAACCCGAGTAAATGCAAAGTAATGAAACTAGGCAGTGGAAACAGGAGGCCAGGCACAGGATACAGAATAGGAGATGAAGTACTTAATGAAACAGACAGAGAGAAAGATCTAGGAGTTGATATCACACCAAACCTGTCTCCTGAAGCCCACATAAAGAGAATAACGTCTGCGGCATATGCGAGGCTGGCTAACATCAGAACGGCGTTCAGGAACCTGTGTAAGGAATCATTCAGAATCTTGTACACCACATATGTAAGACCAATCCTGGAGTATGCGGCCCCAGCATGGAGCCCGTACCTTGTCAAGCACAAGACGAAGCTGGAAAAAGTCCAAAGGTATGCTACTAGACTAGTCCCAGAACTAAGAGGCATGAGTTATGAGGAAAGGCTGCGGGAAATGCACCTCACGACACTGGAAGACAGAAGAGTAAGGGGGGACATGATCACAACCTACAAAATCCTCAGGGGAATCGACCGGGTAAACAAGGACGAACTTTTCAACACTGGTGGGACGCGAACAAGGGGACACAGGTGGAAGCTGAGTACCCAAATGAGCCACAGAGACGTTAGAAAGAACTTTTTCAGTGTCAGAGTAGTTAGCAAATGGAATGCATTAGGAAGTGATGTGGTGGAGGCTGACTCCATACACAGATTCAAATGT
>NW_027189251.1:390693-408193 GCF_040958095.1 Procambarus clarkii
GGACCCAATGATACAGTAGCACCCAATGATACAGTAGCACCCAATGATACAGTAGCACCCAATGATACAGTAGCACCCAATGATACAGTAGCACCCAATGATACAATAGGACCCAATGATACAGTAGCACCCAATGATACAGTAGCACCCAATGATACAGTAGCACCCAATGATACAGTAGCACCCAATGATACAGTAGCACCCAATGATACAGTAGGACCCAACGATACAGTAGGACCCAACGATACAGTAGGACCCAACGATACAGTAGGACCCAACGATACAGTAGGACCCAACGATACAGTAGGACCAACGATACAGTAGGACCCAACGATACAGTAGGACCCAACGATACAGTAGGACCCAACGATACAGTAAGACCCAACGATACAGTAGGACCCAACGATACAGTAGGACCAACGATACAGTAGGACCCAACGATACAGTAGGACCCAACGATACAGTAGGACCCAACGATACAGTAGGACCCAACGATACAGTAGGACCAACGATACAGTAGGACCCAACGATACAGTAGGACCCAACGATACAGTAGGACCCAACGATACAGTAGGACCAACGATATAGTAGGACCAACGATACAGTAGCATCAAATGATACTGTAGCACCCAATGATACAGTAGGACCCAACGATACAGTAGGACCAACGATACAGTAGGACCAACGATACAGTAGGACCCAATGATACAGTAGCACCCAATGATACAGTAGCACCCAATGATACAGTAGCACCCAATGATTCAGTAGCACCCAATGATACAGTAGCACCCAATGATACAGTATGACCCAACGATACAGTAGGACCAACGATACAGTAGGACCAACGATACAGTAGCACCCAATGATTCAGTAGCACCCACTGATACAGTAGCACCCAATGATACAGTAGCACCCAATGATACAGTAGCACCCAATGATACAGTATGACCCAACGATACAGTAGGACCCAACTATACAGTAGGACCCAACGATACAGTAGGACCCAACGATACAGTAGGACCCAACGATACAGTAGGACCAACGATACAGTAGGACCCAACGATACAGTAGGACCCAACGATACAGTAGGACCCAACGATACAGTAGGACCCAACGATACAGTAGGACCCAACGATACAGTAGGACCAACGATACAGTAGGACCCAATGATACAGTAGCACCCAATGATACAGTAGCACCCAATGATACAGTAGCACCCAATGATACAGTAGCACCCAACGATACAGTAGCACCCAATGATACAGTAGCACCCAACGATACAGTAGGACCCAACGATGTTTAGGAGGAGTCCGGCCTCAAACGGCATAAATGATGTTGATGCGTGCCACACTGTCGGCCCCTGCAGACACTATAGGACCCCCAGAGTGCGTGCCACACTGTCGGCCCCTGCAGACACTATAGGACCCCCAGAGTGCGTGCCACACTGTCGGCCCCTGCAGACACTATAGGACCCCCAGAGTGCTTGCCACACTGTCGGCCCCTGCAGACACTGGGACCCCCAGAGTGCGTGCCACACTGTCGGCCCCTGCAGACACTATAGGACCCCCAGAGTGCGTGCCACACTGTCGGCCCCTGCAGACACTATAGGACCCCCAGAGTGCGTGCCACACTGTCGGCCCCTGCAGACACTATAGGACCCCCAGAGTGCGTGCCACACTGTCGGCCCCTGCAGACACTGGGACCCCCAGAGTGCGTGCCACACTGTCGGCCCCTGCAGACACTGGGACCCCCAGAGTGCGTGCCACACTGTCGGCCCCTGCAGACACTATAGGACCCCCAGAGTGCGTGCCACACTGTCGGCCCCTGCAGACACTGGGACCCCCAGAGTGCGTGCCACACTGTCGGCCCCTGCAGACACTGGGACCCCCAGAGTGCGTGCCACACTGTCGGCCCCTGCAGACACTATGGGACCCCCAGAGTGCGTGCCACACTGTCGGCCCCTGCAGACACTGGGACCTCCAGAGTGCGTGCCACACTGTCGGCCCCTGCAGACACTGGGACCCCTAGAGTGCGTGGCACACTGTCGGCCCCTGCAGACACTGGGACCCCCAGAGTGCGTGCCACACTGTCGGCCCCTGCAGACACTATGGGACCCCCAGAGTGCGTGCCACACTGTCGGCCCCTGCAGACACTGGGACCCCCCAGAGTGCGTGCCACACTGTCGGCCCCTGCAGACACTGGGACCCCCAGAGTGCGTGCCACACTGTCGGCCCCTGCAGACACTGGGACCCCCAGAGTGCGTGCCACACTGTCGGCCCCTGCAGACACTGGGACCCCCAGAGTGCGTGCCACACTGTCGGCCCCTGCAGACACTGGGACCCCCAGAGTGCGTGCCACACTGTCGGCCCCTGCAGACACTATGGGACCCCCAGAGTGCGTGCCACACTGTCGGCCCCTGCAGACACTGGGACCCCCAGAGTGCGTGCCACACTGTCGGCCCCTGCAGACACTGGGACCCCCAGAGTGCGTGCCACACCGTCGGCCCCTGCAGACAATGGGACCCCCAGAGTGCGTGCCACACTGTCGGCCCCTGCAGACACTGGGACCCCCAGAGTACGTGCCACTCTGCAACACCTCCGTCAGTGTACATAATTGCCGCCCATTTTATGTTACACAGTTATTTAAATTTATCCATTGTGCCACATTATGTGTCTCTGGGAACACATTGACAGCTGTTTACTTAGGTCATAACAAAGTCACTTGTTTGACACTAATTCATATACCTGACAGAGCAAACACATTAAACAGGTGGTCGGTCAACAGGGACTTACCTTGATGTCTGTGTTGGACCTGCCTTCACCTACTACAGTGACATCCGGCTCAGTTCTCCACGAAAACTGACCGGCCAGCTTACTTCTGGCTAGCTAGGCAGCTTGACAACACTTACAAGACGTAGCTCAGCCGGCAAGTGCGCCCCCACACACCCACGACACAGGACTAGAAGCCGGTCGGCCGACCGGACAGAACACTGGACTTGTGATCCTGTGGTCCTGGGTTCGATCCCAGGCGCCGGCGAGAAACAATGGGCAGAGTTTCTTTCACCCTATGCCCCTGTTACCTAGCAGTAAATAGGTACCTGGGTGTTAGTCAGCTGTCACGGGCTGCTTCCTGGGGGTGGAGGCCTGGTCGAGGACCGTGCCGCGGGGACACTAAAAAGCCCCGAAATCATCTCAAGATAACCTCCAGATAACCTCCAGATAACCTCCAGATACCCCCCAGGAATTGTTCCCCCGAGGCCAGTTTTTACCCCATTACAACTATGAGTCAAGAGACTCGACGCTTGGCGACCACTTTCCCCACATAGACCCAGCCTCCACTTACACCAGGGACCAGACATTGTGTCCCTGCTGACCTTGTCACTCGGAAGGTCCCAGCCTCCACTTACACCAGGGACCAGAGACATTGTGTCCCTGCTGACCTTGTCACCCGGAAGGTCCCAGCTTCCACTTACACCAGGGACCAGACATTGTGTCCCTGCTGACCTTGTCACCCGGAAGGTCCCAGCTTCCACTTACACCAGGGACCAGACATTGTGTCCCTGCTGACCTTGTCACCCGGAAGGTCCCAGCTTCCACTTACACCAGGGACCAGAGACATTGTGTCCCTGCTGACCTTGTCACCCGGAAGGTCCCAGCTTCCACTTACACCAGGGACCAGACATTGTGTCCCTGCTGACCTTGTCACCCGGAAGGTCCCAGCTTCCACTTACACCAGGGACCAGAGACATTGTGTCTCTGCTGACCTTGTCACCCGGAAGGTCCTCCTCGACGACACAGCACCTGCCTAATTCTACCCAATATACTTTTAAAATTTAATACTTCGTCTATGAAGTGACTTTGTTATCCAACTTTTCTTAAGTTGGGATTAATTACTAGACGTCATAATATGGCAACAATGGAAACAGAAAGGAATTGTTACGTACCTTAAAACTTGGTGGATTCCTGTCACACGATGAGCTAAAAAGGTTTTACCTGAAATGGCAAGAAAACATTTAAATTCTTTTGGATTTGTTTATATACATTACAATCCTCATATACCGCATGACTAGTCATATTTTAATCCATATATGTAAGGTGCGCAGGTAAATGTCACGCTTGAGCATCGAGGTGTTACTAACCTTGTCTTGAAGGAGGAGACGCTGGTGTATCTTGTTTTGGAGGAGGAGACGCTGGTGTACCTTGTCTTGGAGGAGGAGACGCTGGTGTATCTTGTCTTGGAGGAGGAGAGCGCTGGTGTATCTTGTCTTGGAGGAGGAGAGCGCTGGTGTATCTTGTCTTGGAGGAGGAGAGCGCTGGTGTATCTTGTCTTGGAGGAGGAGACGCTGGTGTATCTTGTCTTGAAGGAGGAGAGCGCTGGTGCATCTTGTCTTGGAGGAGGAGACGCTGGTGTATCTTGTCTTGGAGGAGGAGAGCGCTGGTGTATCTTGTCTTGGAGGAGGAGAACGCTGGTGTATCTTGTCTTGAAGGAGGAGAGCGCTGGTGTATCTTGTCTTGGAGGAGGAGAGCGCTGGTGTATCTTGTCTTGGAGGAGGAGACGCTGGTGTATCTTGTCTTGGAGGAGGAGACGCTGGTGTATCTTGTCTTGGAGGAGGAGAGCGCTGGTGTATCTTGTCTTGGAGGAGAGCGCTGGTGTACCTTGTCTTGGAGGAGGAGACGCTGGCGTATCTTGTCTTGAAGGAGGAGACGCTGGTGTATCTTGTCTTGGAGGAGGAGACGCTGGTATATCTGGTCTTGGAGGAGGAGAGCGCTGGTGTACCTTGTCTTGGAGGAGGAGAGCGCTGGTGTACCTCGTCCAGGGAGGTGAGGCGGGGCCCAGTGGTTGGCGCCACACTGCTGACGTCACGCTCGCAAAAACATTTAGCGAGACGACGTAATATTTCGCCACAAGACGAGAAACACTGCACGAAGAATTAAGTGGCACCAACGCGTACGTGGTCTTCCATCAGCAGTTTTGTCCTGGTCTAATATTTCCCGTACAACACTAAGCTATCCCGAGTCAACACTTGGCCACGGACAGCAGTAGCGGCGTCTTCTGCCCTGGTGTCTCGCACACAACTCAATCATAACTTCACTACACTTTTAGGACGTTGTCATACACGGATTGAATAATTCAGGTACCTGCACCCTTTAAAACATTATATCTGAACTGTACACACTCAGACATTAACTATACAACATCCAGTCTCAGTAAATCACTTTGACGAAAACACTTGTATCTATCAGATGCGGTGAAACTGTTCAGATAAACTTCCCGTATATCCGTCACACGCACCACATCAGAGCACTTACCATACATAACGACTCACTGCACTGACCGCCCGGCCCCAGGCAGTGCTGGCTCAAGGTGGCGGCTGCCCACCTCAAAGACTCATATATTATTTTTACCGTATCTGAGTACTCAAAAATCGACGTTTTCGCAAATATAAATTTATATTGTTATATATTAACACTTGGTATATGGCTAAGTCTGGGTTAGGTTCCTTTATGGTGTTTAAGTGGTGTTGGAAATTATTGAGTGAAGTATTTACAGGTGAGATTTGGATAGAAAACGGCAAAAAAGTATTATTGTTTTCTGTTCGGACGTTCGTTGGCTCGAAATGTCGAACGTCATCTGTTGTGAGTCGTGTGTAAAGTGATTTACGTTCGTAAATAGGCGGGCTTGACAGTTAGAATAATTAGTATTAGCCTTTGTTGACAAGGACGAGCTGCGACTTGCCCCCACAGACGTATGGAGGCTCAGGGCTTCATTTCAAGCTTCGAATGCTCACGCTCACGACCCCACTCAGAGCAGCCCATCCTCGCATACAAAGATCCAACCTCGTTAATCCAGCAGCCAAACCCGCTGTTTATGAATGAGAAGCGGTTTACACACGACTCACAACTGATGATATCCGAACACTTCCGGAACAAGTGCTTCGCTCACGTCCTCTGTTGGAACCACAATTCTATAAATGCTTCACCCACGAACTACAAATACAAATAATCGTCAACAGAACCTAAACACCTAACCTAACCTACGCTTAACTATACATAGAATCTGTATGTATAAAAATATTAATTTATACATGAGAACAAACTAATGTTTAATACACAGTGTGTTAACATTGATGAATGCGTCTGCGGAGGACGGCCGCTGCTTTAACCAGCCTAGTGTGAGGACGGGCCTAGTGTGAGGACGGGCCTAGTGTGAGGACGGGTGATCCTGTGGTCCTGGGATCGAATCCAGGACCACAGGATCACAAGTCCAGCGTGCTGTCCGCTCGGCCGACCGGCTCCCTTGTACAGGTCTGTACAGGTCTGGCCCACGGGATAAGGAGAGTGTATAAGGTAGCTGGTATCCCCAAAGAAACAAACCTTGGTCATTTATTAGACAGTATGAAGGACAGAGACGCTAAATTAAAGTTCAGCGAAAGGGTCGAGGCTGTAACTGGAGTGGAGGTTGACTTAGACGAGTCTACCGAGGAGCAGCTCAACTGGTGCGAGCAGGAAACACTTCAACCTGTGAGTGGGGAAGCCTCTTAATGTTGACAAAAGATGAACGCGTGGTTGGTCCTTGAGAGTTAAGAGCCTCTGGGGAGAATATGAACATTTAAATTAGGAAAGAGACTGTTGATATATAGTCCTTTGATGATAATGGCTCAGAGGACAGTGTGGAGTGATGGATAAGGTAAGGACACAGATCCTGGAGTGATGGATAAGGTGTAGTGGGGTTTTCTATTGTTTCTTGGGTGTAGGAGATTTGATGTTTTGCGAGTGCATTGTGTTGTAGTTTTTGTGATGGAAATTGTTCATTTCTGCCCCGAAACGCTTTGTGTGTTAGTGGCTTTACAAGACTGAAAAATACCCATATTATGTAATCTCACAACGTCCTTGTACTTTCTTGTAACTCAATTATTATTATTTTTATTATTATTATGATAAAGAATATTATTATTTCCAGTGTTATGATATTTATTGTGAGTGTTTCCCGTACTTTATCTTCTTTAATAAGTGACTTGTGGTGCCGGGGATTTGTGAGCATTTCTAATATTTTGTGCCTTGGTGAGCTTGTTAGAGCGGGAGTGTTGTCTAACTGCCTGGTTGTCTTGTTTGTGTGTGTGTCTAACTGTTAGGAGCTCTGCTACTCAGGTTCATGTACTTGATTATTGTCATGTTTTGCTCAGATCAATTTGATGTTGTTCAGTGTAACTTGGTGTTCCTGGTAAGTTCTGTGTGATGTTGTTCAGTGTAACTTGGTGCTCCTGGTAGGTTCTGTGTGATGTTGTTCAGTGTAACTTGGTGCTCCTGGTAGGTTCTGTGTGATGTTGTTCAGTGTAACTTGGTGCTCCTGGTAGGTTCTGTGTGATGTTGTTCAGTGTAACTTGGTGCTCCTGGTAGGTTCTGTGTGATGTTGTTCAGTGTAACTTGGTGCTCCTGGTAGGTTCTGTGTGATGTTGTTCAGTGTAACTTGGTGCTCCTGGTAGGTTCTGTGTGATGTTGTTCAGTGTAACTTGGTGCTCCTGGTAGGTTCTGTGTGATCTATTTATCAGGAATCATGTTTGTGTCTATTGTTTTATTGAAGATATCATTCTTTTATAAACAAAGAGGAAAAAAAGGTGAGTACTGAGGTGCGTGTGACGGAAATACGGTTTATCTGATTTTTTTCTGATAGATACAAGAAACAAGTGTTTTCGTCAAAGTGATTTACTGAGACTGGATGTTGTATAGTTAATGTCTGAGTGTGTACAGTTCAGATATAATGTTTTAAAGGGTGCAGGTACCTGAATTATTCAATTCGTGTCTGACAGCGTCCTAAAAGTGTAGTGAAGTTATGATTGAGTTGTGTGCGAGACACCAGGGCAGAAGACGCCGCTACTGCTGTCCGTGGCCAAGTGTTGACTCGGGATAGCTTAGTGTTGTACGGGTAATATTAGACCAGGACAAAACTGCTGATGGAAGACCACGTACGCGTTGGTGCCTCTAATCCTTCGTAATTCTTTACCAGAGAAGCGGAAGCCAACAGCTGAAGCTCAACCCTCACCGCAAACATGCAAATGTTGTCTCAAGTGTGTAGGTGGTCCAGGTGACAGTATTCCTGAGACACTGGATGTAAACATTAAGGTTTTGGTAGTGAGGAGGGAAGGGGGAGTGGAGGGAGGGGGAGTGGAGGGAGGGGGAGTGGAGGGAGGGAGAGGGGAGTGGAGGGATACAGGAGGAAGGGAGGGATGGATGGATGGATACAGAGGAAGGGACACAGAAGTGTGGGACTAAGAAGGAGAATGGTGAAGTCAGCAATTAAGTTAAAACTTGAAATTAAAAGTTTAAACGTTTTCTCTCACTTCTCTCACTTCTCTCACTTCTCTCTCTCTCTCTCTCTCTCTCTCTCTCTCTCTCTCTCTCTCTCTCTCTCTCTCTCTCTCTCTCTCTCTCTCTCTCTCTCGCATCTATTCCCTTCCTTCCCTCCTTGTCTATGTTTCTCTACCTAGTTATCTAAGTCTCTCCTCTCTGCCTGTTTCTGGCTCCCAGCATCCACCTCCTCCCGGGAGATGCGTCTCTGTTCCCCACACAGGGAGACTATCACATTCCAGTTGATTGACAATGAGAGGTGGGACCACAGAGCCAAAGCTCAACCCCCGCCAGCACAACTAGGTGAGACCATGGGGCTCCATGTAACCCTTGATGTAATGTAGGGTAGTGGCTGCCCCTTAATGATATTGAGGGTAAATGGGGATTTACCTTTATCATACTATATATTTTAGGGTTCCCTACCATCTCTCTAGTCATAACGTATTGACACATTGACCAGTGATACCAGGGAGGGGGGCCCCATGATACTAGGGGTCCCACATGCTGTCATATTGTCAATGTGACGTCTCTTGGCAGAGTGGATAATTGCTCTACTTTTCCCTGTCAAAGTCTGGGATTCGGTCGCATTTTGAAATTTATAATCTAAATCATTTGCGTATAACTATCTGAGGGTAATCCTGCGTTTTAGCGGACTGGCGGGGAACCGTGGTCTGGGTAGGGCACCTAGTGCCCATCACCTGGGTAGGGGGTACCTAGTGCCCATCAGCTTGGTAGGGCAATACCCAGACACATGTTGACATCAGAGTCAGGGCTTACGTACCAACTTAATGTCCGGAGTCAAACCAAATCAACAACTTGACTCATGAAAGATTATACATAAATAATGGACATCACTTTACACCAAATTTCAGTACATTATTTAATAGAGAAAGTCATAATGATACCACAACCCGGGTTTAATAATACAAAGCCCTTCATTAAGTGGCTGTATCTGGTGGATGCTGCTTCTCTGGGCGTTCATCTCGAGGTGTTGGGATCGTCTGGGAGAAGTTCTCACGTTTATCTCCTCTGTTGCCTAGGTGATGCCATTGTGTCTAAGATGCTTGAGCTTGTCTAAGGGTTTGAACTTGCGTCTCAGGCATCCCGATGGTTTGTTTTATTTTTAATTGGCGTGTGTGTGTGTGGTACTTGATACACCCCCATGGGTATGATTGTATACGGTGTATGGGGTGTATACGTGTGTATGGGGGTTTGTGAAGGTGTATGGGGTCTGTATGGTGTGTGATCTATGTATGTGACAGTGGCAGAGATGAGAGACTGACTCAAAGGCCCAGGTATGTGTAGCGAGAGGCACGTGCGGAAAGACATGTATGGAGGCACATGTGTGCAAACATAAACACACCTATACACACACACACACACACACACACACTGACTACATCTGTCTCCTGGTATTAATGGTAAGTTACCTTTGATGTGAAGACAGGTGAAGCAGGAGGTGATTGTGCTGGCAGGCGACCCAACTACCAAAACACATGCTGTTGGAAGAGACGGGGATCACTGTGGGTAGGACATGCTCCCTCTCTCACTCCCTCCCTTCCCACAATTCCTTCCCACGATTCTCCCTTCCCTCCCTTCCGCAGATACTAACCAGGGTTAACAATGGTGTGAGCAACATCACGACAGCCCAGTAAGAGCAGTCAGCTGGCCTCACTACCAGGAAGGCCAAGAGTCAATATAACAGATACAATATTGTAGAGGTGACCCACGTGTTACAACAATAGTACAGTAATTCACCTGGAACTGTCGTCGTAGGGAGAGGAAGGGCTGGTAGGGTAGGTGGAGCAAGTCTAGGCTCCTCAGGAAGGGTAGGACAGAGGGAGTCAATGCCTCTTAGGGGTCCTATGGGCACATATCCTAAGTGCCAGTGGTGCCGGGCAGGCGTCGTCCGCATTGGGTCACATGCAGTTCAAATCTGGCCCACTCGGCCTGCGCGGGCTGCCGCGCGGGTAGGCCGTGCGCCGTCGTCGTCCACCAATCAGGGCACAGCCCTGCCTATACTGTAAAATGTCTCCTTGGCGGGCACTTTGAATGTGGTTCCCTCTACACTCCTCCCGTCCCTATAGAACAATGGGTATGTTGGAGGGAAAACGTTTCACTATATACAACATGTCTTTTTTGTAAAAAAAGTCTATTTTCATGAATGGGTCCTATTACAATTATTACCCGTATTATCTTTGCACTGTACACGAACATTACGATTATTACCCGTATTATCTTTGCACTATACACGAACTGTTTCAACATTGCATACACTACACTATTCCCTTTCCTTTTTTCTTTTTTTTTTCTTTTTTTTTCTGCTCTTATGGCTCACACCGAGGACATGCATACTCTGGTTTTGACCGTACACTCGCCAGAGTCACTCCCACGCAGACCCCATGGAACCACTCCGCGCACATATCGCATTGCACCATAAACTTTCCATCGTATGGTTGCCGACACACACAGTAAAGGTCCTTATATGGCCCTCCCACTGGGTCCTGAACCTGTGACATATGATGTTTAAACTTCTCAATCCAGCCCGGGCATGTACGGTCCTTGCACTTCTTTAGTTTATCATGATTTGCTGTGATGTTGTCATTCTGGAGCTTGACCCTAAATAAGCAAGATGAGAACTTGTGGATGATGACGCCTGGGCCCTTCCACTGCGGTGATAGCTTCCGGCACTGCCCCTTCACCTGTGCCGTGTCTAGCAGGTAAACCAGGTCCCCTTTCTCATAGACCTGTAGCCGTGCCCGTAGGTCATAATCTCTCTTCATTCGTTCCTGGTTCGTGGATAGAGACTTCCGTGCCAGTCCATGCGCCTTCTCAATTTCCTTCTGCAAATTTGCTAGGTAAGGTACTGCATCTGATTGAAGTTGCACCTCCCGGGGGTACATTAAATCTATTGGCTGGTTGGTTTCCCAACCGAGCATTAACTTGTTGGGCGTGAACCCCGTCTGTCGGTTCACACTAGACCTGATGGCCCCTGCTATGTGTTGAATATAGGTGTCCCAGCTGTCATGTTGGGAACTGGCATAACACCGCAATGCATCCATGATGGTTCTGTTATACCTTTCCACCTGCCCATTCGCCGACGGCCTGTAGGCGGTAGTACGGGCCTTGTGGATGTGCATCAATTCGCAGAGCTTCGTAAACAAGTCACTTTCAAAATTCCTGCCCTGATCGGTGAAGATTTCAAACGGATACCCGAACCTGGTGAAGAACCCATCGAGTGCTGCTCGGGCGGTGTTCTCTGCCGTCTGGGACGGTAGTGGCACACACTCAATCCATTTAGTGAACTGATCTACCATTACCAGGAGATATTCGTTGCCTTTCGGAGTCTTAGGCAATGGTCCCAGAATGTCCAAGTGTACCCTTTCCATTGGTGCACCCGCCTGGTACTTAAGCAGCTCATGCCTGCTGGTCTTGGATGCTCTTTTGTTCATACTACAGTGGTGGCATGATGCCACGTAATTTGCGACATCCGTTGATAGCCCGTACCAGAAGTACCTTGCTTTGACCCGCTCCATTGTGCGATTTCGGCCCTGGTGGCCCATATCAGGTATATCATGGCACAGATTCAGTACCTCCTGCCTCAGGCTGCTGGGTACATACAAAAGCTTCTGGGCGGCTCCCCCCTGATCTACTTTGTGCCACCACCAAAGCCCATTTTCCATGAGAAGTGCTTCTTTGTTTAACCAGTAGTATTTTGTTGCAGGGCTGGCCCCGAACAGGTCCCCTTCTGTTGGCTGACGGCCTCCCACCCATTCTCTTACCATTCTCATGTCCGGGTCTCTCTCCGTCCGCTCCTGTAACTCGAGTAAATGCAACCCTAGCCTGTCCGCCGTTGTTCTGGTGATGATCCTAATGTCTACTACTTCTGGGGCCACTGCGTCTTCTTCCTTATAAAGCGTCTCGGCAGGCTTTCTTCGGCCATCTTCACCAGGGTCCCATGGGAAGACAGCCAAGTTGGAATCCTCCGACCACCAGTCTTGAATAGGGGCTATAGTGCTCACGCGTCTAATCGTCCCCCGGATCTGAACGTTACATGCACATCTGAACGACCCCGTAGCCAGTGGGACGACGTCATCTACCGTCTCCTGGAAGGTCGCCCAGTTCTGATGTGCCCTGCGACAGTATGGGCATCCTCCACACGGCAGGTCCTGCACTGGCACGTCCTGGCGAAAGTGGGTACATGCCTGTTGAGTGCCTCCCTCCCTGGATAAAGAGTCTGCATTGTTGTGTTTTTTACCTGCTCTATGCTGGATTTTTAGATCAAATTGGCTCAGCTCCTCCAGCCAACGTGCTAGTTGGCCCTGGGGGTTCTTAAACCTAACCAGCCAGACCAGGCTGCCATGGTCAGTGCGTATGGTAAAAGGCCGCCCCAAGAGATAGTGCCGGAACAGCCTGGTAAACCTGACTACTGCCAATAGCTCTTTCCTCGTGGTGCAATACCTTCTCTGTTCTGGGGTCAATGCGAAACTGGCATAAGCAATTACCTTTTCTTTCTTCTCTTGAACCTGTAGCAGCTCCGCTCCTATCGCCCAGTCGGAGGCATCGGTGTCCAGGATGAAGGGGTCATGTCCATTAGGTAATCCCAGCACCGGAGCTGTAGTTAAGGCCATTTTGATAGCTGCAAAAGCCTCCTGATGCTTGTCTCCCCATTCGAATCTGTTTCCGCCGGTCAGTGCGTATAGGGGTGCGGCTAACTCTGCAAATCCCTTTATGAAGGCCCGATGGTAGTTGGCCAGTCCCAGAAATCTTTCCACGTCTTTGGATGATCCCGGCTTCTGCCATTTCACCACTGTGTCTATCGCCTCTTTTCCCAGTTCTAGTCCTGCCCTGCTGACCATCCTGCCTAAGAACTCAACCCGTTTCTTAAAGAGGGCGCATTTTTGTGGTTTCAGGCGTAAACCATAGGTTCTGAATCTCGCAAATACCTGTGCTAGGTTGGAGAGGTGGCTTTGGAATGAATCGCCCAGCACCAGGATGTCATCCAAGAATGCTAGCACAGTTTCCCAATTTAGCTCCCGCAACACCAAGTTCATAACCCTGGCTTAGGTAGCCGGAGCATTACAAAGACCAAAGGCCATTTTCTTAAATTCAAACAGTCCGTATTTCGTTATGAATGCCGTCTTCTTCCGATCTTCTTCTGCTATGTTGATCTGATAATATGCCGAGTTGGCATCTAGCTTGCTAAACCATTCGTTTCCCGCCAAGGTGTCCAGGCACTCATCGACTAGAGGGAGTGGGTACACGTCCTTTATGGTGCGAGAGTTCAACCCTCGATAGTCTACACACCACCGAACTGACGCATCCCTTTTCCTTACCAGAACTGGTGCCGATGCCCACTCAGATACTGACGGTTGGATGATGCCCGCATCGAGCATGCGCTGAAGGTGTCCTTTCTCCTCCTGTGCGAAGCATGCGGGTGTTCGTCGTATTTTTTGCTTCACAGGTCTTGCATTACTCGTGTCGATGCGGTGAGATACCTCCTTGAATGATCCCAGGTCAAATTCACTTGCGGCAAAGATGTCCTGGAAGTTCCATAACAGGTGGGTCAGTTGGCTTGCCTGCTCTGCTGACAGCGTTTCCTCGACGTCCTGTACCATGGTCATCATATGGGGAGGTAATTTGACTTGAGTTTCACTTCGTACCCTCCCCACTGCCCTTGCTGCTACCGCTGGGCCCGGCCCCGGTAAAATTTCCCATACTGCCTCTGCATTGGCCACATGCATCCGCCTCTTTAATGTGATATTCTGCCCTGTTACGTTGAGTACACATACCTTCAGGAATTCTCCCTCCTGATGGAGTGTGCGAACCACTGGCACCTGCCCATCCTCCAGGGGCTCCACTATACACTGGGGCATACTTTTGTCCATTTCACATTTGACCCTGGCCACTGAATGTGGTGGGATAACAGTGTATTGGAACACTGCTACCTTAGCGATGCACGGAGCTAGGTTAGGGTCAGGCTCCTCTTTCGTCTCTAGCTTCATAGGAATCACCTGTCCCTGTAATATCATTTGAGACTTGTCTAGGGCTATACTAACACCGTATCTTTTCATGAAATCGAGCCCTAGCAACATGTCGTCTGCAATAGGCGCCACATACACTCCCACAGTGTATTCCCGTCCCGCAACCAGCAAGGAGATGGGGCCCACCAGTGTTCCCGTAAGGTGCATTTGTTTCCCCGCCGTGCTTAAGGTTATGTGTTGTATCACCTGGGGTGGTGGGTTCAACCGTTGATGGATCTCCTGGGAGATAATGGTGACCTCGGCCGCTGTATCCACAATCGCCTTGACCTCCACGTCCCCGATCTGGACTGGGATCCAAAACATAGAGCCGGATCTGAGCTGTCTGATGGTTATGTGATCTCTTCCCCCGTCCTGCTCTTCCGTGCCCGACGTCCCTTGGCCCGCCCCTATCGTGCTCTCCCTTTCTAGGCCTGTTGTACATTGGGTCGGAGTTAGGCCGACTGGACCGACCCATCCGTGTTTAAAGACTCTCGTCCTCAAATGAAACGCGCAGCTTGTTGCCCAGGGGGTCCCTGAGCCGGCGGCTTCCCTTCCCATCACTTCCCGGTTCCAGACAGTCCCGAGCCACGTGACCCTCTTTCCTACATCTGAAACACTGCAGCGATCGCCTGGGAGATGGGGAACGACGAATATGCGGCGATATGATGGCCATCGTGAGACGCCTCAAACTCTCACACACCTGATCCAATTTCCCGCTGAGTTCTGAGACACCTGCTACCAAGACGTCCAGTTTCCGTCCGTGTCCATGGAAGATGAAGGACCCGAGCCTGCACTCGACGGGTGGTGAGTACCGGTTCCACGGCCTGCGGGACTGGTAGCCGGCGAGGCACCTGGTGTCGAGCGTAGAGGGAACCACATTCAAAGTGCCCGCCAAGGAGACATTTTACAGTATAGGCAGGGCTGTGCCCTGATTGGTGGACGACGACGGCGCACGGCCTACCCGCGCGGCAGCCCGCGCAGGCCGAGTGGGCCAGATTTGAACTGCATGTGACCCAACGCGGACGACGCCTGCCCGGCACCACTGGCACTTAGGATATGTGCCCATAGGACCCCTAAGAGGCATTGACTCCCTCTGTCCTACCCTTCCTGAGGAGCCTAGACTTGCTCCACCTACCCTACCAGCCCTTCCTCTCCCTACGACGACAGTTCCAGGTGAATTACTGTACTATTGTTGTAACACGTGGGTCACCTCTACAATATTATTGTCCCGTGTGTGTGTACTCACCTAGTTGTGTTTGCGGGGGTTGAGCTCTGGCTCTTTGGTCCCGCCGCTCAACCGTCAATCAACAGGTGTCCAGATTCCTGAGCCTATTGGGCTCTATCATATCTACACTTAAAACTGTGTATGGAGTCAGCCTCCACCACATCACTTCCTAATGCATTCCATTTGTCCATGTGTGTGTGTGTGTGTGTGTGTGTGTGTGTGTACTCACCTAGTTGTACTCACCTAGTTGTGTTTGCGGGGGTTGAGCTCTGGCTCTTTGGTCCCGCCTCTCAACCGTCAATCAACAGGTGTACAGATTCATGAGCCTATCGGGCTCTGTCATATCTACACTTGAAACTGTGTATGGAGTCAGCCTCCACCACATCACTTCCTAATGCATTCTATTTGTCAACCACTCTGACACTAAAAAAGTTCTTTCTAATATCTCTGTGGCTCATTTGGGCACTCAGTTTCCACCTGTGTCCCCTTGTGCGTGTTCCCCTTGTGTTAAATAGTCTTTATCTACCCTATCAATCCCCTTCAGAATCTTGAATGTGGTGATCATGTCCCCCCTAACTCTTCTGTCTTCCAGCGAAGTGAGGTTTAATTCCCGTAGTCTCTCCTCGTAGCTCATACCTCTCAGCTCGGGTACTAGTCTGGTGGCAAACCTTTGAACCTTTTCCAGTTTAGTCTTATCCTTGACTAGATATGGACTCCATGCTGGGGCTGCATACTCCAGGATTGGCCTGACATATGTGGTATACAAAGTTCTGAATGATTCTTTACACAAGTTTCTGAATGCCGTTCGTATGTTGGCCAGCCTGGCATATGCCGCTGATGTTATCCGCTTGATATGTGCTGCAGGAGACAGGTCTGGCGTGATATCAACCCCCAAGTCTTTTTCCTTCTCTGACTCCTGAAGAATTTCCTCTCCCAGATGATACCTTGTATCTGGCCTCCTGCTCCCTACACCTATCTTCATTACATTACATTTGGTTGGGTTAAACTCTAACAACCATTTGTTCGACCATTCCTTCAGCTTGTCTAGGTCTTCTTGAAGCCTCAAACAGTCCTTTTCTGTTTTAATCCTTCTCATAATTTTAGCATCGTCCGCAAACATTGAGAGAAATGAATCGATACCCTCCGGGAGATCATTTACATATATCAGAAACAAGATAGGACCGAGTACAGAGCCCTGTGGGACTCCACTGGTGACTTCACGCCAATCGGAGGTCTCACCCCTCACCGTAACTCTCTGCTTCCTATTGCTTAGATACTCCCTTATCCACTGGAGCACCTTACCAGCTACACCTGCCTGTCTCTCCAGCTTATGTACCAGCCTCTTATGCGGTACTGTGTCAAAGGCTTTCCGACAATCCAAGAAAATGCAGTCCGCCCAGCCCTCTCTTTCTTGCTTAATCTGTGTCACCTGATCGTAGAATTCTATCAAGCCTGTAAGGCAAGATTTACCCTCCCTGAATCCATGTTGGCGATTTGTCACGAAGTCCCTTCTCTCCAGATGTGTTACCAGGTTTTTTCTCACGATCTTCTCCATCACCTTGCATGGTATACAAGTCAAGGACACTGGCCTGTAGTTCAGTGCCTCTTGTCTGTCGCCCTTTTTGTATATTGGGACCACATTCGCCGTCTTCCATATTTCTGGTAGGTCTCCCGTCTCTAGTGACTTACTATACACTATGGAGAGTGGCAGGCAAAGTGCCTCTGCACACTCTTTCAGTACCCATGGTGAGATCCCATCTGGACCAACAGCCTTTCTAACATCCAGATCCAGCAGGTGTCTCTTGACCTCCTCTCTCGTAATTTCGAACTCCTCCAAGGCCGCCTGGTTTACCTCCCTTTCTCCTAGCACAGTGACCTCACCCTGTTCTATTGTGAAGACCTCCTGG
>NW_027189251.1:413193-423809 GCF_040958095.1 Procambarus clarkii
CCCAACCCCTGAGGTGGGCCACACCCAACCCCTGAGGTAGGCCACACCCAGCCCCTGAGGTGGGTCACGCCCAACCCCTGAAGTGGGTCACACCCAACCCCTTCACGTCGTCTCCGACTCCTCCTGCTGGGCTACGCAAAGTTAACTTTCCCATCGTCCAAATATCTTCCTTACACATGGTGGAATCTGAGGAGTTTGGGAGCCTGTTATCCACCCCAATGTCCTCCCGAAGTAAGAATTTTGCACATTATAGACCTCCTAGAGGGTCAGTTCCCTGTCCCTACAATCTTTTCGGCAAATTTTATCTTGCCACAACTCTCGCTTTTCATGACGCACGTAGAGTATGCCACATACAATGCTGAGGACAATCAGGCACTTGAGTAGTTGAAGCAGCACTCGAAGTGTCGTCATTACCATTGTTTTCAGCCTCGAGCGGTGGTTATTCCCCTCCGTATTCTCCACATATTCTACATCAAAGCACCTCTCTGCCCTTCCAGGTGTAGTATCTTCCAACAGCTCCCCATAGACGGTCCCGTTGCGGAGACGCATTTTACTTCTTATCGAAAAGAAATCTATACACGATATATCTCTATCTTATCTCTACAAGAAAAGAATTAATTAATAATATTCCGTGGTGACCCTGCCTCTACAGTGTTATATCAGGGATCATGGTAACTTAGTTAGGTTGGATATATATGGAGAGACGGAGGACAACACCCCAGGAAGCGTGTTAGAGTTAACAGTGTAATAGTCACTTGAAAGCAGTACAGTGTAATAGTCACTTGAAAGCAGTACAGTGTAATAGTCACTTGAAAGCAGTACAGTGTAATAGTCACTTGAAAGCAGTACAGTGTAATAGAAACATAAGAAATAGTATAGTGTAATCTGCTCATGTTACATTTGGCCTCAACACCGAAGTTGTCGACATATAAACAAGAGAGTCAACGAAATAGAGCCTTGAGGTACCACTAGTGACATCTATAGAGACTTGAGGTACCACTAGTGACATTTATAGAGCCTTGAGGTACCACTAGTGACATCTATAGAGCCTTGAGGTACCACTAGTGACATCTATAGAGACTTGAGCCACCACTAGTGACATCTATAGAGCCTTGAGGTACCACTAGTGACATCTATAGAGCCTTGAAACACCACAAGGGACATCTTTAGAGCCTTGAGCCACCACTAATGACATCTATAGAGACTTGAGGCACCACTAGTGACATCTATAGAGCCTTGAATCACCACTAGTGACATCTATAAAGCCTTGAGCCACCACTAGTAACATCTCCCTACACCGTCTTCACTCTACCACGACCCCCAATCACCAGTCATTTACCAAACAACTGACGAAACCTCTGCATCTTCCACCAATCATGGCAGCTTTCTTCATATTTATCAAACAGTTTACAAGCTTCGATACTTCACAACCCCAGGTTGTTATTGTTATAAACAACCCCAAGGTGCTTCGGAGCTCATAAGTTGTTTAATTAATGTAAAAACAAATCTGTGATACTTGTTAGAAGATGTAAAGGTTTCGTCAGTGGTTCCATAAGTTGCTATTATTATGAACCACGACTTGGGGTTCCTGGTCATTATCTCCTGGGGTACAGTGTAGTGATTATTTCCTGTAACTTAACTGGAAACGAACTGTTTATCAGACGCGATAGGTTAGGTTAGGCGGGTTGCTTGGGTTTGTACTTTTCGAGTTAGGCTAAAAGGTTGAACTTTTTACGGGGTTACATAATCAATAAAAGGGTTCAGTAACCCATAAATATTGACACCAAACCCATACATAAAGAAAAAAGGAAGGGAGAGAAATTTCAGGGGAATGAGTCAAGCCATTACGACTATATAGCACTGGGAAGGGGTCAAGATAAGGATTTGGGATGGAACGGGTGGGAAAGGAATGGTGCCCAACCACTTGGACGGTCGGGTATTGAACGCCTACTTGGATGAAGCGAGACCGTCGCTCTACCGGGACCAGATTCAGGAAAGTACTTACGCAAGCACTTACGAACCTGTACATCTTTTCTCAATCTTATGCGGCTTTGTTTCCAATTATTAAGCAGTTAATGAGCTCCGAAGCACCAGGAGGCTGTTTATAACAATAACAACAGTTGATTGGGAAGTTTTCATGCTTGTCAACTGTTTAATAAATGTAACCACAGCCGTCAAAGATTGAGGAAAGATGTACACGTTCGTAAGTGCTTGCCTAAGTGCTTTCGTGAATCTGGCTCCCGCCCAAGTGGTTGTACGAGAGTTCTTATTGATCCAATGTTAAGTCCAATGGCACCATTCCTTCCCCCCCCCCCCCCCGTCCTATCTCTAATTCTAATCCTGACCCTCTTCCCAGTGCTCTAAAGTCGTAATGGCTTGGTGCTTTCTCCTGATAAATAAAAAATAAATTCAGAAGACAATCTGACCCCCCAAAAAAGAAAAAAAGATATTCTCTTCATATTTTTATGCACACACAATGGAGTTTCTTATATTGATTTATAACAGATATAAAATATAGTGCTAATATTTATTTTCACAAAATATGTAACTAGCTTATTAACAAGACTAACTTACATAGCTGAACAAATTGTGGGGGAGTCATGTGTTGTACCAGGTGGTGAGTCTCCTGGTGGGTCAGGCTGTAGCATCTTCACCTGTTAGTGGAGCAAGATGCTGGAACACGTTGGGAAAATCTCTCGTGTTTCTTGAACTGTCTTATCCTATTTCATCCTCTTCCTCTCCTAAACCCTTGGTATTTTTAAGTAAAATATAAGAGTGAGTGAGTGAGTGAGTGCGTGAGTGCGTCTGTGTATTCACCTATTCACCTAGTTGTGCTTGCGGGGGTTGAGTTCAACTCTATCAGCCCACCTCCTAATTGTGAATCAACTGTTAACTACTAATGTTACGGTAACGACATCGTCGGAGTGTGGAGTGGCAATTTCAGGGCCAGCTATGAGTCTGTACTCCAACTCCTCTAGTATTGGGCGCTACGTAGATAACGCCATCTGTTGGTGCTGTTCTGATATCAGCGAATGGCTCCGGTTTCCTGCCCTAAGTGTAAAGAGGAAGTCTATGTGGATGACCTCTGGTGTTGGCGTGTCACGATCAGCGCCATCTAGGTTGTAGCTACGAACATAGTATCAACTCAGCTGTGAATGTGTTACCGCATGGTTTCCCTAGTGTACTGTCCATCTAATTAATGACGTTTTTATGTCCACAGAAGTGACGTGTGGAGGTAGTTGTACTGAAGCAGTCCATGAACCCTTAGCTTGTTCCTGCAAGAAGATTAAGTAGCCGCCGTCGATCCAAGCAGTGTTGGTGAAGATCCAGGGAGTGGTTAGTAAGGGTTACAGAAGACAGTGATGGGCCTACCGTGAAGTTCTGCTAACAAGCTGGTAGAGAGGCTTCTGGCAGGATGTTCACTACCCCCCCTGTGTGATTGTTTGGGACCGCCCGTCAGCGTGTAGCTGAAGCCCTCTGCTAGTGAGTAAGTAAGTAATTATCAAAAGAAGGCACCAAACCGGGAAGGCTATGTAGCACCATCAAGTACGCAAAATAATCAGAGGGCGCTAAATATCACCAAGGATGCCAATACGAGAACAAAAACGCATAAGGCGAACGATATCAAAAGTATCCGAGTCACCAAGAATTCTATCGAGGGACAGGTGACCACGAGGGGCGGTCGGAAAGCAAGACACACGCTCGTCCTGGAAGTCAGGACATTCAAGAAGGACATGCACGACCGTAAGAGGGATGATGCAACTAGGACAATAAGGAGCAGGGCGGCGCTCCATAAAGTGACCATGGGTTAAGCGAGTATGGCCAATACGCAACCTCGCCAGAGCTGTTTCCCACCGCCGGTTACGGTGGAAGGAGGACGGCCACGAGGAAACACAACATTTAAGACTACGTAGCTTGTTACCAGTAACAGACAACCAAGAAGCCTGCCAACGGGTAAGGACTGAGGAATGGATAACCGGGTAAAAGTCGGAATACGGAATGCCTTTGCGAGAGATGGGACAAGAGCGGACAGCTTCCTTGGCAGCAGCATCCGCACGCTCATTTAAAGACACACCAATATGGCTGGGAACCCAACAAAACTCAACCGACTTAAATTTACTGTGAACGAGAAACAGCCAATGCTGGATCTCGACAACTACCGGATGAACCGGATTAAAGGACCTGAGAGCCATGAGGGCACTACGAGAGTCAACAACAACCACAAAGGAAGACTGACAACGAGAAAGCAGGAGACGAAGAGCATAGAGAATAGCATAAAGTTCCGCTGTAAAGATGCTAGTCTCCGGAGGCAAGCGACACATATAAGTGCGATCAGGAAAAACAACAGAGTAGTCAACACCGTCCGCTGACTTAGACCCATCGGTGAAGACAGAAACGGAGCGGGAGTGAGAAGAAAAGTGCTCGAGGAAAAGGCGTTTGAGAACCGTAGGAGGGGTAAAAGCTTTAGTGATACAGGTCAAGGATGTACAAAACCGCGGAAGAGGGACCCTCCACGGGGGCAAAGAAGGAACAACACGAGGAGAAACATCAGAAATACGAACGGAAAGAGAATCCTGTAGGCGAGATAATCGGACAGAAAGAGGGAGGTGGTGAAGAGCAACAGGAACCGCAGGAGGGGTAAAAGTTAAAGCACGACAGAGGCGAGAGGAAGGATGTTATAAGGACCGCGCAAGATAGCGAAGACAGTAGCGATCACGGCGGTCCTGGAGAGACAGGAAGCCAGTGTCAACATACAAGCTAAGGATGGGAGTCGAACGAAAGGCACCAGAACTGAGACGCAACCCAGTATGGTGCAAAGCATCAAGACGGCGAAGAGTAGAAGGAGAAGCAGACGAGTAAGCAGGGCAACCATAATCGAGCTTAGACAGGACGAGAGAGGAATGTAAAGCAAGGAGAGTGCGCCTATCTGCCCCCCAAGAAGTATGGGACAAGACCCGAAGGAGGGTAAGGGCCTTAGAGCACTCAACACGGAGGTAAGAGATATGGGGAGACCAAGACAAACGAGTGTCAAGAAATAACCCCAAAAGCTTCGCGGAATCTTTGTATTCAAGAGGATGACCATAAAGTGACAAAGAGGGACGAAGAACAACCCGTTTCCGCGTAAAGGTCATGGCACAAGTCCTTAGAAGTAGAGAACTTGAAGCCATGACCTGTGGCCCAAGACGACACGGCATCAATGGCAAGTTGAAGCCGGCGTTGAAGGAGAGGCGAATCATCACCCTGACAACAAAGGGTAAGATCATCGACATAGAGAGCGGAGAAGACACCAGAAGGAAGAGAGGAAAGAAGACCATTGAGGGCAACCAGAAAAAGAGTAGTGCTCAGAACACTACCCTGGGGCACACCTTCGTATTGTTGAAAAGAGGGAGAGAGAGCGGTACCAAGGCGCACCCGAAAGGAACGACGAGAGAGGAAGCTGCGGAGAAAGAGAGGGAGATGACCACGAAGGCCAAAAGAATGAAGTTGAGATAGGATATGATAACGCCAAGTGGTGTCATAAGCCTTTTCTAGATCAAAAAGGACGGCAACAACGGAGGTCTTCGCAGCAAAAGCAGTACGAATATAGACCTCCAAGTTCACCAGGACATCTGTCGTGCTGCGGCACTTGCGGAAACCAAATTGAGAAGGGGAGAGGAGGTGATGGTGTTCCAGGAACCACATCAGACGAACGTTAACCATACGTTCAAAGAGTTTGCAGACACAACTTGTGAGAGCAATAGGGCGAAAGTCCTTAGGGGAAGTACCCAGAGACCCCGGTTTACGAACAGGGAGGACAACGGCATCGAGCCAGTCCTCAGGGACTGACGACGACTCCCAGATCCGATTATACAGACTCAGTAAATACTGAGACGCGCTCGGAGGGAGATGGCAAAGCATCTCATAATGAATACCATCGGAGCCCGCCGCCGTAGAACCGCAGAGGGCCAGGGCAGAACGAAGTTCAGAGAGAGAGAAGGGATCATTATAGGGAAGCTGATGATGAGTGCAGAAATCTAAAGGACGAGACTCAAGGACAGGTTTACGAAGAAGGAAAGATTGGGGAAGATGAAGACCAGAGCTAACAGAAGAAAAGTGGGAACCCAGTTCGGAAGCGACCTGCAACGGGTCCGCCACAAGAGTATCATGGAGGTGAAGGACCGGAGAAACATCGGGAACGAACTTACCCGCTATCTTGCGGATACGCTTCCAGATCTGGGCCAGAGGGGTTTCGGACGTAATTGTTGAGACATAAGATGCCCAACATTCACGTTTAGCCGTACGGATGGCCCTACGGGCCACCGCACTCGCTTTCCGAAAGAAAAGAAAAGAATCGGTCGTCTGCCTACGGCGGTGCCTCTTCCAGGCTGCACGCTTACAGCGGACAGCCCGAGCACAGTCCGCATTCCACCAGGGAACGCACTTCCGTGGACCCCGAGAGGAAGAGCGAGGAATAGAGCGGAGGGCAGCATTGAAGACAGTGTCATGAAAAAGGAGGAGAGCGCGAGAGAGGGGCAGAAGGGAGAGGTCAGAGAGAGTAGCACTGAGGGAAAATAGGGTCCAGTCCGCCTTAGCAAACTGCCACCTAGGGAAAGAGAGGGAAGGGCGAAAAGAGAAAAAGGAAACAAGGATGGGGAAATGATCACTTCCATGGAGGTCATCAAGAACCTGCCACGTGAAATCTAAGTAAAGAGAAGAAGAGCAGAGAGAAAGATCAAGACAAGAAAGGGTGCGAGTTCGAGAGTCCAAATGAGTGGGCTCACCAGAATTCAGAAGAGACAGGGAAGAAGAGAGGAGAAACGGCTCAAGGAGGCGACCCCGGGTATTCGTCAGAACGTCACCCCAAAGAGAATGACGACAATTGAAGTCACCCAGCAGGAGCACAGGCTCCGGCAAGGAGTCTAGGAGGTGTTTCAAATCAGGAAGAGAGAGCGGGACACTCGGGGGGGAGATAAATGGAACAAACTGTGTACCATTTCCCCACAAAGATACGAGCAGCAGAACAATGGAGAGGCGAAGGAAAAAGTAAAGGAACAAAGGGAACATCAGCCCGAATCAAGAGAGCAGAAGAATTAGAAGCCCCAGCAATGGCTGGGGGGGGGGGGGAGAGAAAGGAATAGCCACGAAAACGACCAGGACGAGCACCAAGCATTGGCTCCTGGAGACAGACACAAAGGGGCGAAAACCACGAAATCAGAAGTTGGAGTTCGAGGAAATTGGCGTAATAACCTCGAACGTTCCATTGAAGAATGGACAACGACGAGAAGAGAAAGGACAAAAACAGAGAACAAGGAAGAAACAAAGGCGAAAGAGCAACATAGCACGTTAAAGAATATCAGGGTCGGGATCAGGGTCAGCAAAGTCAGGGTTAGGGGGCATGGGTAAACTGAGCAAAGACGGAGGGAAGGAAACGGGAGAACAGATCAGAGGTGGGCGGGCAGGGTCCGGAGGAGGAGGAGGAGGAGGAAGAGGAGGAGACAACGGAGAGGAGCAGTCAAGGACAGCAGCAGGAAGAGGGGGAGTAGAAAGAGGGGAGCGCACCCCAGCAAGAGCAGCAACCGAAAGGGAAGCAGGGGCCAAAGAAACCTCCATAGCAGGAACAGGGGGCGCAAGCACTGAAACGGGAGGGGAAGGAGCAACAGAGCCAGAAGGAGGAGCTGAGGAAGAAAGCGAAGCCTTCTTACCCGCCGGGGAAGAGGAAGGAGAGGAGCCAGGCTTACGCTTCTGACTTAAAGAGACCGGTGTCCCAGCAACTACGTACCGGGCAACGGATTCCAGTGTCTCAACAGGAGAAGCCGAACGAGAGCACACACGACGGCCGTTAGGAGAGCGATGGACATCCGCCCGCACCGACAGGCGGTGGGGAGAGCCGATAGATGGAGGAAGAGGATGGGAAGGAGGATCGGAGGGGGACGAGGAAGAAGACACAGAAGACACGACAGACCGGGTAGAAGGAAGGGGAACCCCAGACAGAGGACCAGGAGGAGGATCCTTCGGGAGAGAACCCAAAGGGACAGAGGAGGGGGCAGTGGGCGCATCAGGGTCCAAGGCCCGGAAACGGTTGTGAGTCTGAGGAAGGCGGGAAGGACGAGGAGAGGAAGAGCGCAACACGCGAGCATAAGAGATATTAGCATAAGGCGGGAGCCGGCGAACCTGGCGCCTCACCTCAGGAAAAGATAAACGCTCCCGGTGCTTCAAGTTGAGGACAGCTGCCTCAAGCTTGTAATGGACACACGCACGGGAGAAGGTAGGATGGGCCTCACCGCAGTTGAGGCAACGAGCCTGGGGAGAAGCGCACTCCGACTTAGAGTGACCTTCGCCACCACACAAAGGACAGAGAGAGACAGTCCCGGAGCAGCGGAGGGCACCATGCCCAAACCTCCAGCACTTGTTGCAGAGCCTAGGAGAAGGAATGTACTCCTGGACAGAGCACCTGGCACCAGCAAGAATGACAGAGGGTGGAAGGGTCCTACCATCAAAGGTAATCTTCACAACCCGGAGGGGTTGACGGCGACTACCACGAGGGGGAACGTGTCCACCTGGAGAATAGAATGGCCCTGGGCAGTGAGGATATGTCGAATATCGTCGTGGCAGTCGCGCAGGTCCCGAACACCGGTCGCAACATGGGGCGGGAGCAAAATAGTGCCAACACTGGCATTCAACTGAGCGTTCTTCGAGACCCGAACGGGGGTCTCGCCAAGGCAGGATAAGGCAGCCAAGCGGGAAGCAGCATCCTGAGAAGGAGCAGCAACGACACGTGTACCGAGACGAGTGGGGTTGAAAGTAATGGAGGCATCCACGGAATCAATGAGATGTCGATGGAGGGAGAAATCGTCAGGAGGCGCAGAATCAAGAGGGAGGAGATCAAAATATTTGGCCCACGAAGCGGGACCAAACAAGGCTTGATAGGTAGCAGAACTGGAAGGAATCGAGCGAGGGCGGCCGTGACGAGGACGGCGGTGAGAACCCCCAGAGAGAGAGGGGTTAAAAGGTGCAGTAGTTACAACCAGAGAAGGAGCCGCGCCAGGGGACGAGGTAGTCACCACTGGGGGCTTGGGGCTCGACCCAACCACAGAGGAGGGAGGGGAGCCAGAGGAAGGAGTCAGAGAGGCCAAAGGAGGAGCAAGGTCGGGGCCCAATGCAGCGGAGGCTACAGTGCCCGGTCTTCCAATACGGACCGACTCGGGGGCTTGGTCGCCCACCCCACGAGCCTGAGAAGGTAAACCAGAAGAAGCCGAAGCAGGGGTAATCATCTTGACGAAAGAAGAATTCACTCACGAATGTGCCCCCACACCCACCATGGAGCCACAATTAGAGGCAGGACACCCAACAAGAAGCTATCGCCGATCTTGTCAGGGCCTCCTAGGGGTGCGTCGTGAGTATACGCCCCACAAACGCCACCTTAAGAAACCGACAGTCCGTCGAGATCGGGTTCAGTGACCAAGTGGGGATTGACAATAAAAGGTTCCCCTCGCTCTCGACGTCGGGTACTGCAGTTCTACGGGTGCAAGAGTATGCCTCCTCAAGCACCCGGGCGTCAAAATAGAAGAAGTCCAAGGGAAGAACCAGAACGAGCAAAAGGTCGGCAGGAAACGGCAAGCAGATAGGAGAAGAGGGGGGAGAAAAACGAAACAGAAGGAAAAGATGCCCAGCAGAATTGGAGAGGACGGCAGCAGGAGCACAAGGCTAGAAAAGGACAGAGGACTGTCCCAAGGAGCATCACACTCCGGCAGCCGCCCACTAAGCCCCCACACGGCGACAACGAGCTGAGCGGGGAGGGGGATGATACTGTGTAGGTGGACTGGCCCATGTAGGTGAACTCGCCAATATGGGTGGACAAGGTACTGGGGTACAGTGAGGTGATTATCTCCTCTAACTTAACTGTTTCAACAAACTGCTATTCTGATGCGATAGGTTAGGCGGGTTGCTTGGGTTGGTACTTGTCGGGTTAGGCTAAAAGGTTTAATTTTTTACGGGGTGACGTAAGAGGCTTAACAGCCTCCCTCCCCCCACATCTGAGGAAGGAAGGTAAATAAATATCTAGGGAAAGCAAGCCATTACGACTATATAGCACTCGGAAGGGGGTTAGGATAAGGATTTGGGATCGGACCGGGGAAAGGAATGGTGCCCAACCACTTGGACGTTCGGGGATTGAACTCAGACTTGCATAACGCGAGACCGTCGCTCTTCCGTCAACCCCAAGTGGTTGGAAGTTACTATTGATCTGCTAGACATAGTAGTTAGTAGGAAAATGTTGGACTAGGTATAAGTAAATCTCTTCCTTCGTTTAAAACAAAATTGTACTCTTTAATTTTTTTATTTTTTTGTGGCAAGCTAAAACTGCAAATTTTAATGACAAATCATAATTTAATAATAACCGTAATTATAATGGTTGCAATTAACTTGTATTTTCTTGTGATGACTGACTTTAAACTGCATTTTTTCAGTTCATTCAAGCGCTTCAGGTAGGAGACTTAGGTAGAAAGTGGAGATCCCCGTCCATGGTCTCTGGAGCAGCCTGGTGACCACGAGGCAACAGTTAATGGCTCGAAGTACTGAATGAGCCGATACTTCAGGACACCTGGAATCACTGACGGATACCTGGTCACCACTTTCCT